>NC_039360.1:76440890-76684588 GCF_003573695.1 Papaver somniferum
TTTCTCAAGTTCAGTTATGAGTTCACATATGAGTTCAAATTCCAGAGATGATATAAGCTAGCATAGAGGAAAATTAGAACCTCTAAGGCATATACTAACTGCTACTTTAGAATCATATTACATAGGTCGTAGCATTTTTGTTTTCGGTTTTTCCTGATGTGTTATAACTGGTATATAGGTTATAATTTTATGTTTCCAGTACTGTGTACGAATAGAACTTCAGTATAACACATACCTGTCAGCAGGGGGTATAAATTTCACACCATCTTTCCAGCACGTCTTGTTCTACCAGACCTTTGAGAAAGATCTCCTAAGTGCTAGGAAGCTCGTAACGTATCACCTGTATATAAAGAGAAGATATTACTGAACAAGAGATTGATGATACACAAGACATAGTAAGGATGTACCCTGACTCTCAAATGGAAAGCATCCTTCCCAACAAACTTGGTCATGTACTTGTTGCCAACATCATAAATTCTAATGGACACAGAAAGGGAACTCACCAAATGGACACGGAAAGGAACTCATCAACTCCTTTCTTTTTCATGCCAACATAATAAATCCTAATCTTTGGGTCAGGTACACCACACAGTACCTTGACTTTGGGTAAGGCTTGTTCTTAATCTGCCTGTAACACCTAGCAGGTCCTGCAATATTTAACCAATGTAAAAAATATAAGAAAAAATACTCAAACCCTATGCAATGTTTTCGATTGATTTGATTGACTAATGGTTGTTGAAATTTGATTGCACCTAGTTTGTTTATGCATGAGAATATTCTCTTCTGATATAAGATTCACTCAAACTAGATCGAAGTTTCGACGGGAATCTTTAGACTGTTTGTAGATCTAAAGACGTCTTGTGATAATCCATTATTAACAGACTCTGTTCTGTGTGTGATTGATCACAAGAGATTCATGTTGATTGTGTGCAGTGTTTATTGAAGATCTAAGAAGATTGAAGACGAAGAAGATTTCTGATTTTGGTTCATAATCTTTGGTGTGCACATACTTGTTTCGGGTAAAGAAGATCCAACTATAATCGGTTTGTCCTTGCGGTAGATTTGATTGATTAGTTGAGTAGATCAGCGTCAATACAATTCTTTGTGATTCAAAGTATTGATTGCAAAATCTTGACAATTATTTTGGTAGTTGTTATTGGATAGATCTAAGGACCTGACAAAGGAGTTTATTGGGATAAACGGAAGATCCTTTTGTCGAACTCATATCGCTTGGTTGAAAAGAGTTGTTACCGCATAGATTTTTGTTCCTTTACTGTTTGGAATATGAACTAAAGGAATTGTTCCAAGTGCGTGACTTATTGCAAGTTGGAGGCGCATGGATACAAAAGGAACTAGGTGAACTATAGGTTTAGTTGTTTGGTCTCAACTATACGAAGTTGGTTTAGATTTTGTATATCGGCTTAATCCTGAGAGTATTCAATTCTGGACAAGGTCCCGGGGTTTTTTTTTTGCATTTGCGGTTTCCTCGTTAACAAAATCTTGATGTGTCTTTTACTTTTCTATTTCTGTGATTATAATTGTTTTATTATAATTAGAAGTAAAATACACAAACGTTAATTCCTATTTACTTGATAGTAATCTTATTGTGTTTGGTTGAGTCTGAACCATTTATCAAGTGAACATACTTCGTTGTTGTATTGTGTCGATCTTGTATCCATAGTCAATCACACAAGTTATCTTGTTGTCGTATTGTCTCGATCTCGTATCCATAGACGATCACACGAAGTGTGAACCGATTAGTTGTATTGTCTCGACTCTGTCCATAAACAATCACTTTCGGAGAAAGGACTTATAGGTGGAAAAGTTTTAGATTGAGGTATATTTGGGCACCCTCATCTTTTCAGAATCTATAGTAGTTTTGTATTTGTCTCTAAATCGATTCGAAACATTCTCGAATAACATCAATAACACACATCACTGTTCCAAGCTATTTTTAGAAGATAAAACTTCAATTATGATTTTGATTGCGGACAATAAATTGTCCTTAACCGAAATTCATTTAGTATGAACAAATGTTCATTAAGCTTAGTCATTATATTTCGAGGACTAATTATCAATATAAACTTGACTCGAAATTCTTGGATATGCATGATAGTCTAATTAGTTACACGAAACGTCTCAATGATAGAAAAGTGAATATAACTTGAGAAATAGGTGGTTCAGTCTTCACTTACCTATGGTTAATAAAGGTATCCAAAAGTTTTGGTTGATCACGCAATGATGACTGTCGTGATCCACTGTTTCTCAACTATATTTCTATCCTAGTAGGAGACTAAACTAATTGCAAAATATAAATCAAGATAAAGTTTTGACAACTAAATTTGACACTACAAGATTGAGATGGCAACACTTGTGAGTTCGACCGAGCAATGCTCCATCAAAGATTTTCAAACATGACTTCATGAATCCCCAAGCGAAGTATATTTAGTTGTAGACCTAAAAGGTCAATAGAGGCGTCTATTGAATCGACTAGGACACAAAGTGTCAGGGCTTGATTTTCCTAGTTGGCAGAGATGCTCTATTTATAATTTTCAGTTTAGAATTCAAGCTAAGATAACTTGAGAATCAAGAAAACAAAATAGGTCTTCAAACTGCAATAAAAGACTATACACATAGGTTCAGTTAGACCGAGTTTAGTAACCGCGCAAAATGACTGTTCAGTTTGGCAAGTTAGCCAAAAAACTAAAAGTTACTTGATATTCATTTAAACACCTAAGAAATTAATGAAGCCTTAGGAGTGTTTAAGAGAGTGCTAGCAATGCTAAACATTTTAAAATAATAAGTCTTTGAGCATCTGCTAAACATTGTCAGGACAGTTGGTACAAACCGTAGGGCTTGTTCACAAATCAGGGTGCAACGGTTCGTGAATCGAGTTCGCCAATCCTACTGGACTCCAGAACTCAGTTAACCATAGTTCGTGAACTGGGTTCGTGAACTGGAAGCCAATTAATAATCCAACCTATAAATTCAGTTCACCAAGATTCGCCAACCAGGTTCATGAACTGTTCCCAACCGAACTTATGATTCACCAACATTCATGTACTCAAATATCTATGATTTGCATACGATGGTACAAAATAATCTCATATAGATTTTTGGGTTTATCTTTTACTAATGTATTTTAAACAAGGGTACAGAATAATTGCTCCATAACCCTGCCGTAGAAGCAATATAGTCAATTAATGTAGCAAGACCTTTTTGTCTGACTGTTATTTCGAACTTTTTTGGTCTTAGATTCTAAGTTCAGTTCTAGCCTTTTGGTGTTTTGGAAGTCCATAATTTTACAAAGAAACAATTCCAATGATGATATCCTACACACAAACATTATCGATTATTACATATTTATCAACTGTTAAGACGTTACTTTGGAATGACAAGTAGATGTTTGGCTCTTGGCATTACGATACCAAATGCTTCATTTGTATCTAAATCATTAGGCGACATATTATTTGGAAGCTCTCAATCGAAGCAATGAACCAATTGCGCCACAACCAATCGAACCACCAAGTAGCCTAACGACAATCCAGGACAACCTCGACGACCTGACCCAAACGGAAGGAGTTGGAAATCACGTCCTCGAACATCTATATCCTTTCCCATGAACCTCTCTGGCATGAATTTTTCAGGATCAGTCCACGTTTGCGGGTCACGTCCAATTGCCCAACTGTTGATTATTACTCGAGACATTTTGGGTATGAAAAAGCCGTTAACTTGGCAATCTTCAATTGATTCATGAGGAAGTAGAAGTGGTGCAACCGGGTCACGTCCATATCCAGGTACTCAAGTTTTTGTATATCTGATTCTTCGACCAGACGGTCCAAACCGGCCTCTCTCTCTAACTCATCCTGGACTTTTCACATTACTTTTGGATTCTTGATTATCTCTGTCAGGGTCCAATCAATCGCAGCAGCTGTAGTGTCCATTGATCCCAAGAGAATGTCCTGCATCAAATGGTCAAAATTAATTATTTCTCAAAAATCAGGGAAAATGGAAAACTGTCAAAAGATTAAAAAAAAAGAATTGAACGGTAAAGAATTTTATGCTGGCGAGTTTTGAACTCATACCACTGGTGTGTGACTTTACCACTGTATCACATGGCCAAAAAGACCACACTTACCAAAGCGATGGCTTTGATATTGGATCGGCCGATTGAAAATTCGGTGTCATTAGATGCCATACAATCCAACAAGACATCGATGAAGTCCTTTAAATTATCCTTATCAAATACCTCCACATGTTCATCAATAATCTTATCAAGCATAGCGTCATAAACTTTACTAACTGCCTTCATTCCTTTCTCTATACCTTGAAGATCAAATCGACCAACAAAAGGATATATTCAGCTAAATTTGGAGCCGCAGCAAGCCTCATTCCTTCTTGCACAACTTCATGAAACGACTTCTTATTATGGTCACTTTCCACACGCTTCTTTCCGAACACCATTAAAGACGACATATCTTTATTTAGAGCAAAAATCTTACTAGTAATATCTACTACTTTCATGTAAACTTGCAGCATCTCTCAGTGATGTTATCAATAGCTCTATCTCCGAACTTCTCATGGACCCGAAAGACTCAATTTTGTTATGGTTAAGCAGCTTTAGCGTGCTTAATTTACGAACGTTCCGCCAGTACGGACCATATTCAGTGAAAAAGCCTTTATGATCATAACTTATATACTTGGCAGCTGCACTGAAAGGTCTACTAGCGAAGTTGAGATCGTGTGTTTTGAGAAAAAGTTCGGCAGCTTCAGCAGAGGAGACAACAATAGTTGGGAGAGATCCTAGACGAAGATACATAATCGGACCATATTTGGTCGATAACCGATGGAGATCCCGATGAACGGCTTCTCCTAACATGAAAAAGTTTCCTACAATCGGAAGGCCTTTTGGACCTGGAGGTAAAGGTTTCGATTTGTTTCTGGATTTAGATATGTAGGTGTGAATTAAATAATAAGCTACTAGGAGAAAGAAGAGAAGAGATGAAATCCATGTAACAGCTATGGAAGAATACATTGACGCACAGTTGAGGTTTTTTTGCAGAGAGAGGAGCGCAGAAGATGAGACTTTATTTTGTTTTCTTGTTGATGGTGATCCCGTAACCATACATACTGTGGAAGAGGATGACGATGACGAGGATGACACTTGGTACGCATATAGCAAGTCTGTAGATGATATATTTTGTCGTGAGAGGCTCACCGTTCTTGCTACACTAGAGTACGGAGTTCTAGCTAGAACTGTTCCATTTTTAGCTCAATTATTTCTTTTATTTCCTTATGGAGAGATTGAGGTTTAACATTTTTTTTTTGTCAAAATAAAAATTGAAACTTCATTACACATTTTGTTGTTTTAGTGGAATCTTCTGCCGAATACAAGTCAAGACTCCAAAGTCTTATATAACGGCAATGAAAGTTGCACAACATGACCGTGATGTGATCTCCGGTGAAGACAACATGTACAGTCTCTGCTCTACTATTTCCAAATATGATGAAGGAGATTCGATATGCTTTTATCTTTATTCATCTACAGCCGGCCCTGCCGGGCAATTTTTTCCCGAAATAGTATCAGTACGCATCATGGGGTCGACGAGTATGGCCAATTTGTGACCGACTTCCCTATCTTTAGCCACATTTTTCTTATTCAATTTTTGTTGAATGATATATCTTCTGCCAAATCAGCTTTTGGGCAAAAGATAAGGGACACAAAATATACAATCAAGTGTATATCCAAGACTGAAGACTCCAAATTCTTACATGTACTATATGTTATAATGCGCATAATGGCAGAGAAAGTTACACAACATTAACCGACAGTGGTGATGTTTATCTCTTGTGAAGACTTAACATTTTGGAATCACTAAATAGTAATCGATGGTTAAAATGTGCAGCGCAATTTAATTGCGAAGACGATATTTTGGAATAGCAAGTAGATTTTTAGCTCTTGGCATTGAGAGACCAAACTCTTCTGTCATATCCAAATCATCAGGTAACATGCCATTTGGAAGTTCCCAATCAAAACAGTGAACCAGCTGAGCAACGATCAATCGAACCGCTAGGAGACCCAGTTGAATTCCGGGGCAACCTCGCCTACCTGATCCGAACGGGAGGAGTTGAAAATCTTGTCCCCGGAGATCAATGTTGTTCTCAATATATCTTTCGGGGATAAACTCTCCAGGATCTGTCCATGAATTCGGGTCACGTCCAATTGCCCAACTGTTTATTATTATCCGAGAAGTTTTTGGTATGAAGAAACCATTGACAATGGTGTCTTCCATTGCTTCATGAGGAACTAGTAGTGGTGCAACTGGATAGAGTCTCATGCTTTCTTTGATAACCATATCCAAGTATTCCAAGTTTGGTAAATCCGATTCTTCTACAAGTCGGTCTAAACCAATGACTCTTTCCAACTCTTCTTGCACTTTCTTCATCACTCTTGGATTCTTCAATAGTGCGGATATTGTCCACTCGACCGCCGTTGATGAAGTATCCATAGAACCTATCATCATGTCCTGCAAATAATTTTAGAAATGAGAAGAAAAATAAATATGATAATGACTGAGTTTGAAACTTGTCTACAGTAAAAAAAAAAAAAAAACCACTCGTACTTTGAGAGACCAAAGTCGCGTAGTAATAATAACAAGTTACTTACAAGTATGATCGCTTTGATATTGGAGCGATCGATAAAGAAGTCGGCATCTTTTTCATCCATAAAAGCCAACATAACGTCGACAAAATCCTTCTGATTATCCTTATCGAATACTTTGACGTGTTCGTCGATAATCATCTCGAACAATTCATCGAAAACTTTACTAACCTCTTTCATCCGTTTCCCTAGCCCTTGAACATCAAGCAAACCAATATAAGGAATATAGTCGGCGATATTAAAAATTGCCCCAAGTTTCATTCCCTCATGAACCACATCTTGGAATCCTTTATGATCATCACTACTTTTCATTGACTTGTTTCCAAATACCATTAAACACGACATATCGGTACTGAGAGATAAGACCCTGTTACTAACATTTACTATTTCACACTCAGTTGCGGCATGTTTGAGAGATGTCACCAATAATCCTAATTCAGTACTTCGCATGGATCTAAATGACTCAACTTTCTTGCTACTAAGTAGTTTTAAAGTACATAATTTTCGAATATTACGCCAATATGGACCGTATGTGGCAAAGGTTAAGTTTTTTGGTCGTATGAAAATATCTAGATGCTAAACTAAAGGGTCTACCAGCAAAACTAAGATCATGAGTTTTAAGGAAAAGCTCGGCAGTTTGAGGGGTAGAAACAACAATGGTTGGAATGAAACCCAGACGTATGTAGAATATGGGACCATATTGGGTTGATAAATGATGAAGATCTCGGTGAGGAAATTCACCTATCATGAGAAGGTTACCTAAAATTGGTAAGCCTTTTGGACCAGGAGGTAAGGGTTTATGTTTGTGATTGGATTTGGATTTGTAGGCATGGATAATATAAGCTAGTAAAAGAAAAAAAAAGACGAAATCCATGTAAAAGTCATGGAAGACATGAATAATAGCATACAGGCGAAGTATCAGAGAGCAAGAAATACAGAAAGATATAGAGGTGCAAAAAACTAAGTCAGGTGAGCTATTAAATACTGGGAGTGTGATATATAGAGTGAGGGGAGCTAAATTGTGCTTAGATGCATGCATGGCTTGTGTTAAAAAATAATAAACATGCACCAATATACAATCAAGTGTATGGTCCAGGACTAAGGAGTACTATAATGCGTACAATGGCAAAGAAAGTTACACAACACTAATCAGTGGTGATGCTGTCTCCCGTGAAGGCGACATTTTTGGTTTTACTAAATATGAATCGATAGTATTAAAGTCTCTTCTTCTTTATTTTTTTTTTTGCAAAAGTCTCTTAGTTTTGTATGTTAACTTCTTCTTGATTCTCCAATCGGCCTTTTCTTGTATTGACTTGGAGTCTAGCTCCTAATGCCGGCCTCCACTCTTGGACTCTTAAGTCGCTAACGGGCATATATTGATCACAAAATTGGTTAAAAAGACCAAAATCAATAATTTATGGGTGAAATGGACAGTTAGATTTTGATACTGTTTAAATGGACAAAAATTTAATAATAGGCAGGATGTAACCAGTTTCATCGTGCCCATTTTCAAATATTTTTCTTATTTTTAATTTACACAGGATGTATCCAGTTTCATCCTTGCTATTTTTTAAATTTAAGCTAGGTTGAAACCAGTTTCATCCTTACTATTTTTTTTTGGCCATTTCACCCAAACTATTTTTTACTCGTCCATTTGAACCGTGATTTAAAAATATTTGGACAAATGACCCATTTTTCGTATATTGATAGTTGCATTTTGCCTATACTTTTGTTTCTACCACAACTTTTTAACGCGACTTTGTTACCTTTACTACCTTCTAACTAGATTTTATGCCCGTGCTTCGCATCGTGTATTTTTTTTCTTATTTTAACCATATTTTATATGCTCTGGCTAATTTTTTTTATTAGGTGTTGTGGAGCTTCTCCCAGCCCTGTCGCGATACATTTTTAATTAGGTGTGATTCGGTTTCGGCTTCGCCTCGCCCGGTCCTGATACATTTTTAATTAGGTGTGGCTCGGCTTCGGCTTCGGCTCGTCCCGTCCTGATGCATTTTCTATTAGGTGTGGCGAGAGACTCCTGGCCGTCCCTGATAGTAATTTCTTTCACAGATACTAATATCAGTACACATCTTATTGTTTTAGTGGAATCTTCTGCTGAATACAATCAAGACTCGGAAGTCTTATATAACGGCAAAGAAAGTTACACAACATAACCAAAGTCTTATATAACGGCAAAGAAAGTTACACAACATAACCCTGATGTTATCTCTAGTGAAGACGACATCTAACTATGGAATTTTACAGTCCCTTTATTTCCTATGTAAGCTTCTTCTTGATTCTCCGGTCAGCTTTTTCTTGTTCTAACTTCATCACATCACTATTGCGTGCATATACTGATGATTGCATTCTGCAAGGACATTTGTTTCTGCTACAATTTTAAAACATATACTCCTCCCGTCCAAATTAATTGAGCTAATTGGTTTTAAATTTTGTCCCACAAATAATTGAGCTATCTCACTATAATCAAGGGATATTTCTAAAACTACACTTTTAATTGATTATTGTTACTATAAGAAATATGTATAATTTGATAGTCATGTTTATATTCTTTACGTATGTGTTTTAAAATGCTTTTCAACGACATAAAGTTTACGAAAACTGTGATATGATTTAAGAGATGAATCATTTCTAAGTTTTACTAGTTATCATCCATAGGGATATAATTGTAAAAAATACTTACACATACTTTTCTTTTCTCCTTGCTTTAATAATTGTGCAAATTACAAATAGTCCAATTGATTTGGGACGGAAGGGGTAGATAATAGGTCCGGCTAGAATGTTCTTTCATCCGCTGATTCTGCTCAGCTATGTCCATGTAAAATCCAAATTTACCGTAAGGAGATTTTATTTCTACTTTTTTTACTTTTTTCTTTCGTGCTTAAAATTTTAGTTTGGCCCAATGTAGTCAATATCGGATACCGGTTTGTCTCGGCTGAGGACCGGTACACTGGTACAACATTGTATCGGGGAGATCTCGGTTTCAAATATCGGGGAGATATCGGTTCTAAATTTATATCTATAATTTATATTGTTTCACACAAAATTATACAACATTAAAATTAACTTCTCTTTCACAGCTGAGTCTCTTTCAAGAGTGGCCTGTTGAGTTTTTTGGTGGTCTGTCTTCATATATAAATCAATTGGACCTCTACTATTACTTTGGCTTATCCTCTTTCTCTTTGTCTGATTCTGAGAAACTAGTTGACTAGCACCCACACCAGCACTAGCACCACGACTGCCCATATTGCCATCAATTTCAACTTCTTGTTCTTCAACATCGGTATCAGCATCAGAGCCTTCATTTGAGTTGTTTGCACGCCGATACGCCAAATCAATGTTATCCCTATGAGATTTTTTGGTCCTCTTTACAGAATACACCAGACTAACTTTGTTCATAATGTCAATGGACACATTTGGACATGAAGAAACATTCCCTTTAATATGTAAAATGCTCCTTAAGCCTAGTAATTCCACCACCACGAATTAATTTCTTACATAACAAACAAGTAATATTTTGATTTGCTAGGTCTTGGCGTTCACCCCATTCCCATGCTGGATCTTTAGTTTGAGTAGCCGAAGAAGAGGGCAATGAATCACAGGTAGTGTTTGTGGCATTTGAATTTGATGCATTAGAAGAATCCATAATCACAACCTACAACAGAAATAAAATATATAGGAGAGTGGTTTGAGCAAATCAAGGAACACAATTGTGTTCTGTTGCTGTTAAATAACAACAAAAGTAGTGGTTGAAATGAAATGGATTGTACGAATTAAATCCAACAATGAATTTACGAATTAAATCAATGGATTGTACTACAAAGTATGAGTTGAAATGAAACAGTAGCCTAGATTTAGACAAAATATTAAGAATATTTCATGAAACAGTTGCAGCAGTAGCCGTACCTTGATTTATTCTGCTCTTACGTTAATCATTGGAGAAGCTATACGCTGAATCTGTACAGTTGGTTTGATAGTTTCATACAGAAAGAACACACATAAATTGATTAGATCTAACAAGAATGGAACTATCAATTAAGATGGAGAAACTAATTTGTTAATGATGAAAACCAACCTTTTGTTAAGATAGAATCAATTAAGATGGAGAAGAAGAACCTGCAAACAAATTTACCTGAATTAAATCTCTTCCCTTTGCGTATCGATGGGATTTAGGGATTAAATTTCTTCCCTTCTCATAGAATTCCGAAAATGCCCTCATAAATTACTGTAAAAGCCAAATATCGCCGAATATCGCCGATAAATCGATGTACCGTTTTTCCCGTATCGGACGATATTATCGGTAAAAAATCGTATCGCGATATTAGGATTTCCGTATCGCTCAGCGTCCGATACCGGTAATATCGCCGATATATCGGCCGGTACGGACGAAATTGACTACATTGGTTTGGCCAATCATTTGATAGGATACCGCAACCGGCCGGCCCTACCGAGCAATTTTTCCCGAAATACTATGGCCAATCATGGGCTCCATGAGTATGGCCAAATTGTGACCGACTTCACTTCATTATCTTTTGCCACATTTTTCTTGTTCATTTTTATGTAAGAATGATATTTTCCCCCAAATCAGCTTTTGGGCAAAAAAGTAGGTGCCACACATATACGATCAAGTGTACAATCCAAGACGGAAGACTCCATATTATTCTGTACTACGTTACAATGTGCATAATGGCAAAGAAAGTTACGCGACACTAATAGACAGTGGCCATGTTTATCTCTTGTGAAAACTGACATTTTGGAATTCGCAATCGATAGTCATAGTACTGTTAATTGTGCAACTCAATTTAATTGCGAAGACGATATTTTGTTGGGATAGCAAGTAGATTTTTAGCTCAAGGCATTGTGAGACCAAACTCTTCGGTCATATTCAAATCATCAGGTGACATGCCATTTGGAAGTTCCCAATCAAAACAGTGAACGAGCTGAGCAACGATCAATCGAACCGCTAGGAGACCCAGTTGAATTCCGGGGCAACCTCGCCTACCTGATCCGAATGGGAGGAGTTGAAAATCTTGTCCTCGAAGATCAATCCTGCTCTCCATGAATCTTTCTGGGATACATTCTTCAGGATCTGTCCATGAATTCGGGTCACGTCCAATTGCCCAACTGTTTATTATTATGCGACAAGTTTTTGGTATGAAGAAGCCATTGACAATGGTGTCTTCCATTGCTTCATGGGGAATTAACAGTGGTGCAACCGGATAGAGTCTCATGCTTTCTTTAATAACCATATCCAAGTATTCCAAGTTTGGTAAATCCGATTCTTCCACAAGTCGGTCTAAACCAATGACTCTTTCCAACTCTTCTTGCAATTTCTTCATCACTCTTGGATTCTTCAATAGTGCGGATATTGTCCACTCAACGGCCGTTGATGAAGTATCCATAGAACCTACCAGCATGTCCTGCAAATAATTGTAGGACCAGAAATGAAAAGAAAAATAAATACGACCCAACACCTGAGTTTGAAACTTATCTACAGTTAAAAAGAAAAAACAACTTGTACTTTGAGAGAGCAAATTCGCGTAGTAATAATAACAAGTTACTTACAAGTATGATCGCTTTGATATTGGAACGATCGATAAAAAAGTCGGTATCTTTTTCGTCCATAAAAGCCAACATAACATCGACAAAATCTTTCTGATTATCCTTATCGAATACTTTGACGTGTTCGTCGATAATTTTCTCAAACAATTCATCGAAAACTTTACTAACCTCTTTCATCCGCTTCCCTAGCCCTTGAACATCAAGCAAACCAATATAAGGAATATAGTCGGCGATATTAAAAATTGCCGCAAGTTTCATTCCCTCATGAACCACATCTTGGAATCCTTTATGATCATCACTACTTTTCATTGACTTGTTTCCAAATACCATTAAACACGACATATCAGTACTGAGAGACAAAACCTTATTACTAACATTTACTATTTCGCGCGATATTGCGGCATGTTTGAGGGATGTGATAAACAGTCCTAACTCAGTACTTCTCATGGATCTAAATGACTCTACTTTGTTGCTACTAAGTAGTTTTGAAATACATAATTTTCGAATATTACGCCAATATGGACCGTATGTGGCAAAGGTTAAGCCTTTTTGGTCATATGAAATACTTTTGGCTGCTGAACTGAAGGGTCTACCAGCAAAACTAAGATCATGAGTTTTGAGGAAAAGCTCGGCAGTTTGAGGGGTAGAAACAACAATGGTTGGAATGAAACCTAGACGTATGTAGAATATGGGACCATATTGGGTTGATAAACGATGAAGATCTCGGTGAGGGAATTCACCTATCATGAGAAGGTTACCTAAAATTGGTAAGCCTTTTGGACCAGAAGGTAAGGGTTTATGTTTGTGATTGCATTTGGATTTGTAGGCATGGAGAATATAAGCTAGTAAAAGGAAAAGAAATGATGAAATCCATGTAAATGTTATGGAAGACATGAATGATAACAGACGGTCAAAGTTTTAGAGAGCAAGAGAATAAGAACGATTTAGAGGTGCAAAACACTCAAGTCAAGTGAGCTATTAAATACTGAGGTTTGGTGTATAAAATGAGGGGAGCTAATATTGTGCTTATATGCATGGTTTGTGTTAAAAGAAAACAAAAAAACAGAAGTGCTAAGAGTACACAATCAAGTGCATGGCCCAAGACTGAAGATTCCAAATTCTTATATTACAATGGTACTATGGCAAAGAACGGCAATGGTGATGCTATTGATCTCTTGTGAAGACGACATATTGGAATTAATAAATACTGATCGTTAGTATCAAAGTCTCTTAATTTTGCATGTTAACTTGTTCTTGATTCTCCAATCGGCTTTTTCTTGTTTTGACTTGGAGTCTAGCTCCCTATTCCGGAATTTTCTATTGGATTCTTAATTCACTTACATGCATATAATGATGCTGCATTCTGCTGGTACATTTGATTCTGTTGCCTGTAAATCCCACTACGAAGTTTTCTACCTTTTAAGTGTTAAGTGTTCAATAGGCTCCCTACAACTGATAATCTGCAGAAAAGGAACTTTGTGTTAGTCTCTACAAGTGGCAATGCTATAGTTAATTTATGCTGTTTTTGCAAGATGGTTGCGGAAACAAACGATCATATTTTTGTTAACTGTGTCCTTTCGAAGTGTATATGGAATTACTTCTGCTCTGAAACTAACAGGCAGGTGAATCTTAGTGGTTCTACTATGGATATAACAACAAACTGGTCAACCTCTCGTTTATCGGTATGTGGTAAGGAAGTGTGGAAGCGTATGTATGCCACGATCTTTTGGATTATCTGGCTGGAGCGCAACAATCGGGTCTTCAACAACAAAGAAAGAACAATTGAAAACATCATCAACGATATCAAGTTAACTATTTTTCAGTGGGCTAGATACTCTCCTTCCATGTTTGGAATTTCAATCGATGAGGTCATTGTACACTGGAGGAATGTTTTTTTTCGAAACTCCTTAGGGTAGTTCTGTTTTGAGGGCCTCCCTCCTTTTGGTTTTATTGTAATTTTGGTGGTTGGCTGCTCTTTTGCATGCTCTCCTTTTTCTAATAAATTCTTTACTTTACTGAACAAAAAAAAAAAAAAAGTGTTAAGTGTTCAACGTAATGACATTTCAAAAAATGTCAAACTCATCACCAACCATTTTTCTAGAATAACAACGGCTGTTTTCAGAGCAAAAGGGACTTGCAACAGCAGGTACCTGTTGAGAAACGTGGCGTTGCATTTTTTTTTGCAACAACTCCCCAGGCCGTTGCGATTTTTTTTCGCAACGGTTTTAGGATCACCGGGGTGTTTTTTTTCGGCTTTACAACAATTTTGGTTGTTGCGAATAGGTTTAGCAACTGCTGGCTCCGAAGCAGTTGCGAAATTTAGAACCAAAAAACTTAGAACTACTAAACTTAGCCGAACACAGTTTTATTATTTTGGTTCTAAATTTAGCAACAGTTTCTGGCCGTTGCTAAATTTTTGCAACAAAAAAAAATCAAGTCAACTTGTCGTTGACCTAGTCAAGAGTTCCCTGTAACATATTCAGGCCAAATCCAGGACAAATACTACTGAGAGACACATTGAGTGCGCACTGAATAACAAAGTCTTCCATTTAAACAATTTATTCATGCCAATAACATACAATCAATATATCCAATGAAGTTCAGTTTCTAAACTCAGGCCAAATCCAGGCAGTGAGAGACACATTGCACACCGAACAACAAAGTCTTCCATTTGAACAATATATTCGGGCCAATAACATACAATCAATACCCAATAAAGTTCAGTTTCAGGAGACATTTCTTAAGTTTCTGAAGAATGATATGAATAGGGCTGCACAAGACCCGCCCACGATACCCAAACCCGCCCGTACCAGCTAAACCCGTGGGTTTGTAGTCCATACCCGCCCGCTGGGGGTGCGGGGTTGGTTATGAAAAAAAACCCGCTGTCTGTGGGTGCGAGGTTGGTTGAAGCTAATACCCGCCCAAAAAACCCGCAAATTATATACCATTAGATAAAACTAATCCTAGTCGTCCATTATGAAACCCTAATACTAGTAGATAGGATAACTGATAACCCTCATTCACTTTCTATACTCTTCTCTCTGTTCGGCCTCTCCTCTTCTTCCTCCTCAGTTCTTCTTCTTCACCTACAAACGACAATTACCAGAAATCTTCACTAGAAATTGACAACAACAACTTTGAATCTTCACCAGAAATCGACAACAATCGAAAAATCAACAGATTCAACACTTAATCTTCATCTGTGAACTTCCTAGGTATGAATAGTTTGGGGGTTTTGGTTTTTTTTTCTCACTTAATCAAGGAGAATAGAAGTTACTCTAAATACTTGAATATAACGCGGGTTTAAACCCGTTTAAACCCATACCCGACCAACCCGTAGCGGGCGGGTAACAAAATCTGCCTGTTGTTTGTGGATGCGGGGTTTGTTATGAAAAAAAACCCAGCAGTCAGTGGGTACGAGGTTGGTTTTAGCTTATACCCGCCCATACCCTCCCATATGCAGCCCTAGATATGAACAACCAAAAGATAGAAAATTTCAGTATATTTCTCAAGTTCAGTTATGAGTTCACATATGAGTTCAAATTCCAGAGATGATATAAGCTAGCATAGAGGAAAATTAGAACCTCTAAGGCATATACTAACTGCTACTTTAGAATCATATTACATAGGTCGTAGCATTTTTGTTTTCGGTTTTTCCTGATGTGTTATAACTGGTATATAGGTTATAATTTTATGTTTCCAGTACTGTGTACGAATAGAACTTCAGTATAACACATACCTGTCAGCAGGGGGTATAAATTTCACCATCTTTCCAGCACGTCTTGTTCTACCAGACCTTTGAGAAAGATCTCCTAAGTGCTAGGAAGCTCGTAACGTATCACCTGTATATAAAGAGAAGATATTACTGAACAAGAGATTGATGATACACAAGACATAGTAAGGATGTACCCTGACTCTCAAATGGAAAGCATCCTTCCCAACAAACTTGGTCATGTACTTGTTGCCAACATCATAAATTCTAATGGACACAGAAAGGGAACTCACCAAATGGACACGGAAAGGAACTCATCAACTCCTTTCTTTTTCATGCCAACATAATAAATCCTAATCTTTGGGTCAGGTACACCACACAGTACCTTGACTTTGGGTAAGGCTTGTTCTTAATCTGCCTGTAACACCTAGCAGGTCCTGCAATATTTAACCAATGTAAAAAATATAAGAAAAAATACTCAAACCCTATGCAGTGAAGATAACAGAACTGAAAACAAACAACCACATTAGATCTGACAAAGGTCATCAGCTCCCAGTCACTAATGAATCACATCTTAATAGACAGGGATATACCAATTAGATTAAAGATATTCATGTGAAGATATCATGCTTCTCTTAAAGGTTGTGCAACCTAGAACCAGAAAGCAGGGGGCACATTTAAGCTGGTCAACATAGTAACTACTAAAGATTATGGAACCAACGGAAAATCTAATAATAAAAACAGATTATCAAGCAATAATCATACATAAGAATAGAAAAGGGATTTTGGGGAAAACTTACTTCTACCCATGGCTGATTTCTTCTTCTTCTTTTCTTCCCAACGACTGCTGCTGCTCTATCTAGGGTTTCCAATGTGCATTAACTGAATAATGCACACTGAGGCATAAGTTGATCCCAATCCTCACGCAATTCACTTGTCACCCAGCAATTAATACTGATCATTACCTCGCAAAAAAGTATACTGAAGGTTAGTATTCAACCATGTAAACATGAAAGCATAAGCATAAATAAAAGTACGTACCAGGGATTGATATTCCCCTCTGATGGCCTTAGCTGAAGTCACCTACCTAATCACATAAAAGAGAATAAAACCACACACATATGTACAGAAGTTTAATAGAAACATAGGAATCAAAGTAAAATAAACTTATATACATATATATTAAAGTTGTTTCTGGTGAAGTTAGATACTTATGCACAACTGCATAAAGTCTTTGTAAGCACAACTGCAAAAGAGTCTTATGCACAACTGCATAATAGTTACATAACCGCTATGTTCAACCTAAGTATAAAAGTGTGAACATAATCAAAAACATAAAAGCCATTAATGTTAGTTGCTTGTATGCACGATATACGATGGATGAGATATCCATGAAGCATAACGTATCTCCAAAAAAGTTAATTCACCCTTGTAATCATATTTGATGCACATCTTTGGATGAACCATGTATCCTCCAATTCCAACATCTTGAAAGGTCGCTGCTAAGTTGTTAGCTTTTACAGTGCGCTCAGCTGGCAGGAGAATGCAATCAAGCAAAACCTTTGCAAGATTAGGTGGTACAGGCGAGCCGTGACACATAAGTCCAAATTCACCAGTACAGAGTTTACCAATCGCGATGATTTTACCATCCATGTTAAGCAAGGAACATTGTTGCATATCACATGTTGTTGATCGAGCTGGAAATACGTGTTCACCAGGTGAACTTAAGTTAACAGGTGAGGTTTCAGGAGATAAATCTAAGTGACCAGCTGAACCAATTCCATGACCAGATGAACACGCATGAGTATGTGAACTTGTCGAGGCAACATATGATGCTGGCATTAAAGATTGCATATCCTTCAGAATGTGACACAATGATCCAAAGCCACCGATCAGAACCTCTATCTCACCACCTAGTTCATTCACCTTATGCTTCAGAATTACATCTTTAGACTTCAGATCATACACTTTAGCATGCGTAGGAGCAGAACTATCAACTTACGTACGAGAAACGGGGCCAACAACACGAACCTGTCCCCTAGAATCCTTCCCAAATGCTTCAGTCAATGCATCTGTTTTTGATGGGGGAGTACCCGCGTCTTGCAACTCTTTGATCTGTTTTTGTTTCTTCTGAAGCTCAGCCTGCGGTACTGAGCATAAAATTTTGTATTTATAAATCACGATAAATAGTATATGTATAATTCCAGAAATGATATAAATGGAAAATAAGCTGACTTACAAATTAAGTATGGTTCTGCACTAGGTAAAATTCCCCCACCCTCTTGTGAATGAGCTTTTACCCACACATCGGAGGTACTGACTTCTACTCCAAGATTAACGCCCTCCTAAAACACAAATATAATGAGTCTGTGAATATTGATCAACCATTATTTTCTATAAGAGTCATATCGAAGCATTGTTAAAACTGAGCTAAACATACCAGTTCAGCTTTGACCAAGCAATGAGGTTTGCGCCCAGAGCAATGAGAGTAATCATACAATTGTCTTTTCCTCTTATTCTCAGCTCTTAGTTGAGCTACCTTTTCATCATTTGCATTGATACAAAATGTTATCCATTCCTCTTATTTCATAAGAGGAGTCACAATTTTGATTCTTTCTTCGTGAGTAGGATATATGTCATAGTAGTCCACTCTTAACTCATGCTTAAATCTCCTCCATGGGTCAGACATCGAATTCATTGTAGTTCTCTTAGAAGTCTCAGGTAAATTATACACTCCCTGGAAAGACAAAGTTTATTGCTTAATACATCTATAACTACCTCAAGTCAAAGTTAATGTTGTTGTCAACCAAATTCAGATTCAGGGTAAATGTGGTACCTTTAATTCATTCCAAACATCGTCTTTGTACTTCTGATGTACGTGCTTCCAGGTTTTGAACGAAATAGGCACATGGGTAAGAACCAAGGCACCCTTCCTATGGCCAAGTTTTGTTGCGTTAGCGGAAACAGGAAGTCCATTTTCATTCATCTCCACTTCTACCATAATAACCTGCAAACTAACCAAAGCTAACCCCATTATTATCACAAAACCTATAACAAACCTGCACAATCCATATAAACATAATAATAAAAGGTTATAAAAAGAAAGCAATGCATTTAGATTTTTCAAATGATTAAACTACAAGGTAAAACTTTGTGGAAATCATATCATTCTAAACTACAGAATCAACACATATAAGTTTTTCTAAACTTTCATTTTCAGTAAAAACAGACTGATAAATAGTGGGTATCTTAGGGTTATCTACTAAGGAAGTTAACCCCTGCGTTGAATGCAAGACCATGGACCATCCCTCAGGTGAAAGATCCATTGAGTAGAACACTTGGCTTGCTTCTGAAGCCATGATAAAGGGATTCATCCTGCACTCTATCAATGCTTTTCAACTTAGACAAGTTAACCTTTATCAAGTATGAGTTTGGACCAACTTGGCACCCATTAGTCTTATCTTCAACTCTGACCCAATCATAAAAAAAAAACTGTTTCTTCAAATTCCATATAGTTTAAACTGATAATCTTTTTAATGATTCCGTTATAGACAACTTTAGCTTCGATGTAATTTATGTCCGTAGACTTCGCTCTATGCCTGGTAATTGCTCTCATCGAGACACCGCCGTTTTCTGTTACCATTCGCTCATCGGAATCTTGTGCACAAAAAACGAAGCCATTAACTTGGTATTTCTTATACGACTGTGCCTTGAAGAGATAACCCTACACTAGTCGCTAAAGTACTGAATTCACATCATTGGATTCTAACAACTATTTTCAATGAGAAACAATGTTCGAGTCAGTGCATAATCTTAATGACATTTACTGTGAGAAGAAAAAGAAAATAAGGATCTTACTATCATAATCACAATTACATTTATTGGATATTCAGTTCGGCATTGTTATATGTATTATTAATTTTTATTCATTTATCAAATATGGAATCCTAGCCAACATGATTAGTGTTGATACATGAAAAATACTACTCCTTATCCAGGCTAGTGTGCCCTCAAAAGGGAGGCAAACCCAACATGAGACATGGGGACTGAAACCCAAGTCCACCAAGAAAGTATCCATGAAATGAAAAGGACAAGGGAGGAATTAAGAGGGAAGAAAGAGGTTTTATTTGATAAGGGATGGCATTAGTAGTAATTAAGGGAGTTTAGGACACATGGCATGATGTCATGAAAGGAAGAGGCTTTTGGAGAGTCTATATAAAGAAGGACAAGGTACAATGGAAAGATAACTCTCTCTCTTACTACCTTAGAAAAGTGAGGTCATTTGGCTAGCTAGGGGGGTAGAACCTCAAACCTGAATTCACCTTTCAACATTTGGCGACCACACCCGGAGGCTCGTGCCTAGGTCACTATGACACACACAGAAGGCGCTAACTCATGCGCGACAGAGAGCCCAAATATTCCGCCACTCAATCTAGAAAGCGAGAGGATATGAATAGTAACAGACACGATCATACAAGCGAAAAAACCAGGTGCCACGCGTGAAGAAGACAAACGACAGGAAACCGAAGAGGTGCCCCAACCTTCCCTCGAGGAACTGCGGAAGGAACTAGAAGTCCATATACGCAGGGAACAAGAACTGAGAAAACTCATGAAGGCAGCCAATGCCGAGAAGAGCGCCAAAGAGACAACGGAGAACGCGGAATAGGAAGAGCATGTAGCTATGACACAAGATGCGATAACAAGATACTTAGAGACGAACTATAGGGTCGTAAAAAAAGACAATTACAACTTCATGGAGAGTCCTTACTCCTCTGAAATAACAGAATACCAGTACCCGGAGGATTACACTTCGGCTAAATTCAAGGTCTACGATGGTCAAGGTAAAGCAAGAGAGCACCTCATTCGGTTCCTATCTGCTATGAATGATCGCTCAACTGATGGGAAACTATGCTTGAGAGAGTTACCGAAGTCGCTAACTGATACAACTTTCACTTGGTATTATAACCTAAAGTCAGGAAGCATCATCTCGTGACCATGTCCACACTCTTGCTCAGAAAATTCTATTCAGCCAAAAGGAAAGTCACAACAATAGACTTGAGTAAGTGCAACCAACGCGTAGGCGAGGAGATAGGAAAATATTGTTAGACTTTTTGTGTTTTGTGCAAAAAATCTCCATTTGTTTAAACTAATCTTGTTTATACTATGTTAAGTCGGATTAGTCTTAATCCGCATTAAGGCATGTTTATGGTTTTAATCATGCATTAAGGACTAGCTTAAGGTTAAAGCTAGATAAGGTTGAGTCAAAGCATGACATGTCCTTTAGCTTGACATGTCATATGTGCTGTACAATGTATCCATGAAGTGTCATCCTGCACATGATGGAAAGGTTGGAGTTGACATGTGGAAAGCATGACTAGGACTCACTTCTAGCCTCATATGTTTTATAAAGCAAAATCAGTTTTCATCCATCATAAAGTAGTGTGAGGAAATAGAAGTTGATAATAAGTCATGAAAATTTTAGTGTCTTTGTGTTTTCTATTTCCTTGTACTACAACCTTTTTTTGTATGAACTATATGTAGTGTCACTACTATGTATGGTGCTGATTTCAGTGAGTTGTTGAGTATGCTAATACTAGGTTCAAGTCTAATTTCAACATGTATTCAGCTTATATGATGTTTAGTGGTAAAGCATAAAGGTTATGGAGCTGAAATTCCAACATTCAACTTCTGTTTCACCTAGTTATTACATATTCAACAGCTAGGGTGATTGTATGGTTGGGGTTTTGCATTGTTTTTCTTCCAAAGGTTTAGTTTTCTCACATATCGTGGTTTTGGTACATCATGCTTGATGTGGTGAGTCTGAAAAATTAGGTGAAAAAGTATTGGAGCAGTTGTGGAAGATTCTTATATCACAATCAAGCTTTGTTCTTATCTGTGATGGATTTGGGCTTCTCAAATGGTGTTTTCCGGACAAGTATAAGGTCTGAATTTTTCCTGTTTTGAAAAATTGTAACTTGTACAATCTGTATCTTTCATTACTCGACTAAGCGTTGCCAAAGTGATGCTTTGAGAGTATGTGGAAGTGTTTTAATGAGAATTATGTGGTTGTGATGTTTTGTTTGATTCATTCAGAAATCGTAATCACGAATCTTACCCAAAGGTGTTTTATGTTAATGAAATCTGATGTGAATCAAGTCTCATATGAGTGAAAGCTTTTCATATGAGAATTTGTCTTAAACTTATTGGGACTCATGTGTGTCGTATTTTCTGCCCAAAGGTGATTTGCGATGATACCTAGTTTTGTTTTTGAGTTTAAGATGTTATTGTTCTTGCTGATTAATATGCTATCTACATGGTTTCTTAGTATAGCTACATAAAGTGATTATAAGCATGTGTGTTGCGGTAAAATCTGAATTTCAATGGGATTGTGATTGTGATTTACCATCAAGTTTATTCCATGTGTTTCAATCTAAAATTCAGTGGGAGTGGTGTTTTGTAGCTTGTTTATCATCATTCTCT
Organism: Papaver somniferum; assembly: GCF_003573695.1. NCBI lineage: Eukaryota > Viridiplantae > Streptophyta > Magnoliopsida > Ranunculales > Papaveraceae > Papaver > Papaver somniferum. The sequence goes on from NC_039360.1 coordinate 76,463,324, forward strand.
TATTCTTGTAATGGTTTGAATGCTTATAAAGTAGCCTCTAGTTTGAGATAAAGCATGTTGTAGTTGAAAGCTAATGGAAATATGATGTTTATGGTTTTAGCATCATGTTTGTTTCCTTACTTTTGTAAGGTGTTATATGCCTATCAAGTAGTCTATGGTATGAGACATGGTTCTCATTTGATATCATTAAAATGTCCTAAAGTTCTTGGTCTCATTATGAATACAAGCATAGTGCTTAATTCGAGCAAGACAATGGAGATATCATTTAGGAGAAAAAGCGGGTGGCTTAAAAGCATCTGTAGTGTTGCTTGTATGGCTTTAAGCCAAGCCAATAAAGTTACAAATGCAATTCAGGTTTGGCATAAGGTTAAGCCAAGTAAAGTCTTTAAGGGTCAGTTGGTTTTGGCGTAAAGCTAAGCCAATAATTTTTTTTTTGTGTTTTGAAAAATAAAATGTTTTACTTAAGTTGAAAAATAAAATGTTTTACTTGAGAATAGTAGGCCGTCTAGTTTTCTGATTATAGAAACGGCTTACGCATCTTAAATGTGACGTGTAGGTCTCTATAGTCGAAGGCTAGCATACTATTGACTCGGGTGAGCGGCTAGCATAAAAAGTTTCTAATAAAAGGTTTAAAAAGGTTTTGTTTCTTAAACAAGTGGGAGATGTTAGACTGTTTTGTGTTTTATGCAACAAATCTCCATTTGATTAAACTAATCTTGTTTATACTATGTTAAGTCGGATTAATCTTAATCCACATTAAGGCATGTTTATGGTTTTAATCATGCATTAAGGACTAGCTTAAGGTTAATGCTAGATAAGGTTGAGTAAAAGTATGACATGTCCTTTAGCTTGATATGTCATATGTGCTGTCCAATGTAGCCTTGAAGTGTCATCCTACACATGATGGAAAGGTTGGAGTAGATTTGTGGAAAGCATGACTAGGACTCACTTCTAGACTCATATGTTTTATAAAGAAAAATCAGTTTTCATCCATCATAAAGTAGTGTGAGGAAATAAAAGTTGATAATAAGTCATGAAAGGTTTAGTGTCTTTGTGCTTTCTATTTCCTTGTACTACAACCTGTTTTTGTGTGAACTATATGTAGTGTCACTACTATGTATGGTGCTGATTTCAGTGAGTTGTTGAGTATGCTAATACTAGGTTCAAGTCTAATTTCAGCATGTAGTCAGCTTATATGATGTTTAGTGGTAAAGCATAAAGGTTACAGAGCTGAATTTCCAACAAATACATCGCAAGGTTTCGCCTGCTTACCCTTGATTTCCACGAGGATGTCAGGGAGGAAGCGCTAATGGAAATTTGCGTGCGAGGAATGACCCCATCCTTCAAGAAAAGCCTAGTCAACTTCCACTTCCCCACATTTGTGGAGCTAGAAGAAGCAGCCACAAGAATCGCCGACTGCATTGAGGAACCGAGCACATACTACATCTGGCGAAACTTGGTGAACACTGTTTCAACCACGCCCAGGAATACCCGCGCAAATAACAGCCGAGAGGGTTGGGGAACACATGCGCTTCCACCACCCCTCCCTTGTAGAAAAGAACAAATTGTGGGATTATTGGAACAATGAGTAGCAAACAAGTAAATCCAACTGCCGCCAACAAAGACTGACCCCAACACTATTGACACAAATGACACCAGGTAATGCCATTACCACCGCAGGGTAAAGCATCCTACGATCGACTGCTTCAATCTTCGGAGAATGTTACAGAAAAATTTGGACATATGCGAGATTGAGATGAGCAACCCGGAAGGCGGCAAAACGACTCAACACCAAATCATGATGCTCTCCCACGATCCGAGCGGGGACGTTTGGAAGCCATGGGATGATGAGGTGGAACAGGCATGTGAAGTCGAGATGGAAAACCCAGCATTTTCAAACACGGACAACGTGGCTGGACAGTTTTCCAAAACGGTGTTAGCTCAACAATTCTTCGATTCCCTCGGTTTCAGTGAAGACCAAATCAAAGAAGCATCCAAGGCTATAGCTTCCATAGCGGCAGGAAGGCCCTGTGGTCTCCTCCCCAAAGAAGCGATTGTGTTCACAAATGAAGATATCTGCTATCCAGGAGAACACCTCAGACCCTTGTATCTCACAGTGCACATCAACAGGCAGCCGCTAAAGAGGGCTTTCATAGATGGGGGCGCGTCCTTAAACTTAATATCGATGCACACATTGGAAGTCCTAGGCGTGCAACGGTCTGCCATCAGAATGAGAGATACAACAGTGAAAGGGTTCGGAGGCCAGGCTCAGACAACCATTGGAATCGTCAGCTTGGTCATGAGGGTTGGTCCTATCCGAAGTCCAACACCATTTACGTACTAGAAGAGGGCACTATATTCCATGTGTTACTAGGGCGAGGATGGCTACTTAATCATAAGGTGGTCGCATCAACGTACCATCAGTGTGTAAAGACTAACGTAGGCGGTAAGCAATACCAAATCCCCGCTACGAGTAACCCCTTCGATCCAAAGGAAGTATACATGGCAGATGCAATCTTCTATGACGAGCCGAAAAAGGAAGATGAGGTTCCGGAAGCACAACTCATCCCGTTACCAAAATGGGGAGAGGAAGAAAAATCAGATCCGGCCAAGTCCGTATTCAGCCCGTCAAGACTGGTGTTCCCAGCAGAGAAGAAGAGGAAACAAGAGGAGCAACCCAGTTTTCAACGTTTCTCCAAACCAAATGGGGGACATGTGTACCGCTTGTAGCAATTAACTGAGGGAGCGCCCGCAAGCACGCAAGATCACGCTAACGTGACAATGAATGAAGCGGAGCCTCCCGATGAAAGCGTCGAACAAAGTTTGTCTGAACTCCTTTATAACACGATCGATGATGAGGAGTTCCGAAGCCAATCGACAGGTACTACCACCAAAGCTGCCGAAGAACGAACACCAGGAGATCTCACTATGGATGGAATGGAAGAAGTCGACATAGGAACGCAAGGAGACAAGCGCTCGATCATGATAAGTAAGAATCTAGATAGAGAAGAGAGGGAGGCCTTGGTCGCGCTTCTTAAGGATTACAAAGATGTCTTCGCCTACGACTACGACGAAATGCCAGGTCTGGATAGAAACCTGGTGGTCCACAACCTCGGGGTATCACCTGAATTCAAACCTGTGAAACAAAGGAGCAGGGAATTTCCTAGGACCACCGCTCTCGCGATAAAGGAATAAGTGGAACGATTACTTAAAGCCAAGTTTATGAAGTCTATCCAACACCCCACTTGGATCGCCAACATCGTACCAGTAACCAAGAAGAATGGGAAAATCATATGTTGCGTGGATTATAGAGACCTGAACCACGCTTGCCCGAAGGACGACTTCCCGCTACCAAACATCAACATGACGCTCGATGCGACGGAAAAGAAAAAAAGGTACTCCTTCATGGATGGCTTCATCGGATACAACCAAGTAAAGATGGATCCTGCGGACGCAAAAAAGACTGCCTTCCAAACCCCATATGGCAATTTTTACTATGTAGTAATGCCATTTGGTTTGAAGAACGCTGGTGCCACGTACCAACGCGCCATGGCGTCTATATTTCACGATCTGTTGCATCGGACGGTAGAAGTGTATGTTGATGACATCGTGGTTAAAACACAAGAAGCCGAGGATCACATCTCTCACCTGAAGACGGCCTTCGAAAGATGCAGGAAATTCAAACTCAAAATGAACCCCCTCAAGTGCGCCTTTAGGGTCGCATCAGGAAAATTATTTGACTTCGTGGTAACCAATGAGGGAATCCAAGTAGACCCGAGCAAAGTTGAAGCGATCACGACGATGGCACCGCCGGCGAACACAAAAGAGCTACAGGCTTTCATAGGACGAATATCGTATATACGACGCTTTGTACCCGGTTTAGCGCAGCTGATGACCGCATTCCTTTCCTTACTGAAGAAAGATGTACCTTTCGTGTGGGGGGAAATACAGTGTGTTTCGTTTGAAAAACTGAAACAATGCCTCATCATCCCTAAAGTCCTCAGACCCCCGATACGCGGAACCCTTCTTTACCTCTACACGACGTTTACCGACTCAGCTATAGGCATAGTCCTCGCGCAAGAAATGGGGGGAACGAGCTGTCACCTATCTATTGTGTAAGACGAGTCCTGCGAGATGCAGAATTAAGGTACCCGCGTGTAGAACAAGCGTGCCTAGCTTTCATATACATGACACAAAAGTTACGCCCCTACCTCCTAGTGCACGAAACCATCGTGGCGGCAGCGGCGAACCCGATAGCATATCTAGCTTCGATGCCTGTCCTAACAGGGAGAACTGCTTGATGGTTGCTTCAATTATCAGAATTTGAGCTCAAGTACCAACGTACAAATGAAGTAAGAGGACAAGCAATAGCCGATCTTATGGCCATGTTTCCAGGAGTAGGGGACGACGAGGTACATGAGTATATACCTGGAGAGGTGGCGGCCGCGGACGTCGAAAAACCTTGGACCATGTTCTTTGACGGGTCCTCCTACGGTACTGTAGGAGGAGCAGGAGTAGTTTTCGAAGCTCCGTGAGGAGAATTTCTCTCGTACTCATTCAAACTGGATTTTCCGTGCAGTAATAGTGTCGCCGAGTACAAAGCTTTGATTTTAGGACTACGAATGGCAAAAGAACTTAATCTGGGGAGCGTAAAAGTCAAACGCGATTCCCGACTCGTAACGAATCAAGTAAACGACGACTTCCACGTCAAAGAACCTCACTTGGCCCCCTACCGAGCGGAAGCCCAAAGGCTGGTGAGTCAAACAGGGTCGAATTTAGACCATACCGGCAGGGGTGGAAACAAACATGCGGATGCCCTAGCGACCCTGGAAAGTAAGGTACAATTAAATGGCGAAGAGGAGGGTATAGTCATGATACGAAGAAAAGAGTTTCCCAGCACTTGGAAAGAAGACTTGTCCTTCGAAGAGGCGGACGACTGGAGGCAGGTGTACATTGAAGACTTGACTCGAATGGACGAAGAGCGGGTGATTCCTACCCAGGCCTTGAAGCAGTTTGTAATGATCCAAAGATCCATGTACTACAGAGTAGCCAGAGGGTCCCTTGCGAGATGTGTAAATAAAAGAGAAGCGGAAAAGTTACTCCAAGAATTACACGCGGAAACATGTGGGCAGACCGGCGCTGTTCACATCTGCAGAAAGCTTAAAAGGTTGGGCGTGTATTGGCCAAGCATGTCAGCTCAAGCGGCAGCACTCCAAGATAGCTGTGCCGATTTCCAAGCTCCTACGCAACCCGCGGAAGTCTGCACATTCGAAGAAGTAGACTGGAGACAAACTTACATTGATTTCATCCAACACAGGAAGCTACCCAGTGACAGGAAGACGACCCTAAAGATCCAAAATAAGGTAGCGCGTTTCTCCATACACGAAGGTATCCTTTATCGCAGAACTTATGGTAACGTCGCGCTACGGTGTCTGTCGAGTCAGGAAGCAGCTGAAGTCATGACCCGATCCCACGATACAGAACATCAAGGGATGCAGAAATTGTTCTTACATCTTTATGAAGGAGGTTTTTAATGGCCAACTATGGAAGGTGATTCCGCGGAACACGTCTGAAAATGCTTACACTGCCAAACACATGGAAATTTGATCCAAGCGCCGCATGCCTTGCTACATAGTATAGTAACACCCTAGTTGTTCCACAATTGGGGGCTCGATCTCATGGGCCGATCAACCCAACATCCTCGAAACGTCATAAATACATAATATCCACCACTGAGTACGCGTCCAAGTGGGTTGAAGCAATACCCCTCAAAGATTACGCGAGTGCTACAATAGCCGCATTCATTAAAGAGAACATCATTTGTAAGTTCGACGCACCTATGATAATCAGGGCAGATAACGCGAAGTCGTTTGTGAACAAAGACGTGATCGACCTAGTCCGCCAATACAACACAAGGCTTCACACGTCAACCCCTTATTACCCTAAAGGGAATGGGCAGGCGGAAGCAACAAATAAAACGCTCATCCGCATCCCTAGCAGAACAGTGCATGATCACCATAGGGAATGGCACGAGCAGTTTCCATTGGCACTCTGGGCATATAGGATTTCTAAGCGTATTTCCACGGGAGCATCACCTTATTCGCTAGTTTATGGAGAAGATGCAATCCTACCCGTAGAAATAGCGATTCCATCTGCAAGAGTGGCAATGGCTAGCCACACAGCACCATATGGAGTAAGCCGTTTCGCTCATTTAGACACCATAGAGGAAAGAAAAACACGAGCGGAAAGATTCGCAGAAGCTTATAGGAGGCGCGCAGCAAACTACTATAACCAAAGCGTAAAGGAGAGAATGTTCAAGGTGGACGAATTGGTCTTAAAAATCGCCCCACACGTACAAAGAAATGCCAGTGCCGGCAAGTTCGCTGCAAATTGGGAGGGCCCGTTCACAATAAGGAAAGTGGCAGAAAGCGGATACTACAAGCTTCGACGCATGAATGTGTTGATGGTGGATTTTCAACAAAGGGAAAAACCGTAAAATCATGAGGCATGTTTTTGACATGGCTTTCAGGCATGCAACGATTCATATTTTACGAAGCCATGATGAATATGTTTTCGAAAAACTCCACCAGCTGAGCAATTCGATCCCTGGCATTTCATCATGACCTCTATGCAGACTAACATAATTGGGTGGTTCTCCGATGATTGAGAGCTTAACGCCTTCAGGACGTCGGTGACACTCATTGTTCCCTGACTGCATGAGAGAGACCCACCTCCATATAGAAGAATAGTTAGGCGGCGAACGCCTTCAGGACGTCGGTGACACTCACCATTCCCTGACTATGTGGAGAGACCGTGTATAGATTCAGGCGGTTCTCCGTATATTGAGAGCACTAACGCCTTCAGGTCGTAAACAACACCGTGACTCCCTGACTATACACCATTCAGAACGGATGTGACGCCTTAACTAGATAATATTCTTTCTGCAATAGGTTAATTCTGCCGTGATATTCACTACTGAACTCCTAGAAAAATCTATTATTGCTCCTATTCCATGGTCGAATCCACGGCCTGATCCCATGGAATAACAATAACAATTGCTCCTATTCCATGGTCGAATCCACGACTTAATCCCATGGAATGGCAATAACAATTGCTCTGATTCTATGATCGAATCCACAACTTGATCTCATAGAATGACAATAAAATAACTGTACTATCCCATTACTCCGATTTCATGATCGAATCCACATATGATATCATGAAATGGTGATAGATAACTTTAATTACTCTGATTTTATGGTCGAACCCATGATCCCATAGGATGGTAATGCATGCTTTATTATTCCGAAATCGTAGTCGAATCCACAGCTAATCCTATGAATTAATAATAAACAACTATTCATTTTTATTACTCAGTTTCATAAATTATTCTCCACTGAATTTCATAAATTAGTAATAAATACTCAATAACCGGGCATCTGGACCATCACTGAGTAAGCCCCACAAAAATGGTGCGAGTGTACTCGACAATGATGCACGACTGAGCACCCGGATGCACGAACGAGCGTCCAAAAATATGAAATAATGAAGAATCCTTCGCAGAACAGGAGAAAACAATAAATAATAATAAAATAATAAGAGGCGCTCAGGGCGGGCCCAACAGCCGGCCGGCCGGCCGTGCCCTAGCCATGGTCGGTCCATGCCTCTCCCATTATTTTTTTTTTTTGTTATTTCATGAACTCGTGGAAACTCCTTGGTTTTAGCAACTTTCCTTGTTTTGCAAAACTCGTGAATTCTCCATAACTTCGTGGATTCACGAAAAATATTATAAAATAAGAAAAGGTGTGCGGGACCGGGAAACCCAGCCGGACGGCCATGCCCGAGCCGTGGTCGGTCCCACACCTCACTATCCTTATATTTTTATAATTATTATTCCCTAATCTCATGAAACTCCTCCGTTTCAACAAAAACTCGTGGATTCTCCGTAACTTCAAGGATTCTCCATAACTTCAAGGATTCATGAAAAATAATAAAACAGGAAAGGTATGCGGGACCGACAACCTAGCTGGCCGTCCATGCCCTAGCCATGGTCGGTCCAAAACCTTGCAATCCCTATTCTATCATAATTATTATTTTTCTCAATTCATGAAACTCCTGGGTTTGAGCAAAATTCATGATATCTTCATATTTTCTCAAATATTGCTCAAATCACGAAAAACCAAAAGCCAACATAGTCACACGACTAGCTAGCCTCTCACGGCAATTCTAAATATTAAAATATTTTATTTTAATATTTTCAAAATATTGATGAATTGAGCATACATGCTCATTCCAACAAAAAATCGAGAATTCTCAGTCAAGATGAAACTCTTCTGAAAATTCACGATGTTGCTCGAACGCGCATCAGAAAATACTGAAACTCTCAGTATGAAAACACAGACACCACGACAACACGTGCATGCCTTCATGACCGACCAGAGTCATTTCTAGGGATTGCACAAAGACGGTCCCACATGTTTTCATAATTCTGACCTAATTTGCTCAATTTCTCATACTGGGCCCGAACTCTCTCCAACCAACTGGGGAATCCTTCAAATGACCAACAACTGGTCCCGTGATCACCAAGAACCAATCCCATGCTCTCTTGGTCGGTCCCTATGTCTCATCTCTAGTTTTTATCATCTAATGCTGAATCCAGCAATATTTCAATAAATGATGAAACCGGCATTTAATCATCGTTCTTCCACCAACCCTCAAACTGACTGAGAACCCTGGTGCGTGCTCACTCGAGCACTGGGCACCACACGGACTCTCATCATCCCATGTGGTCGGTCCCTCTTCACTCATGACCAATTTTCAGCAATTCACCAATTGTTGAAGGATTAATCATAAATTAGGGTTTCGAACAAATGCTCCACGAATCACCATTCTGAGCAAGTTCAAACACAAAATTATGTTGATTCAACAATCAACATCCAAATTAATAATATTCGGCAAGTCACCAATATTTTTGATTAATATTTTATTGGGGTCACAACACCATTAAATAATTCATCGAATTGAGCAATACTTGCTCAGTTGCTCGACTATTGTTCTAACCATCAATATTCAGTAATTCATCAGTAGTTTGTCGAATTGAGCAACACTTTCTCAATTGCACGTCAAATTACCAATATTCAGTATTTTGTTGAATTGAGCAATACTTGCTCAGTGGCTCATCAAACTCTTAATATTCAGCAATTCGTCGAGTTGAGCAATACTTGCTCAGTCGCTCTGGTCAGAAATTCATTGACATCTCAGAGAACTACATGTTCAATCCATGAATCGCTGAGCATTCACCACTTATGCTCGATTCAACAAACCTAGACCCATTATCTAATTAGTCAACAACTGACTAACTAATACACATCTTCCTTGCAGACTCCACAATTCGTGAGAAATCAATCACGTCACAAATGGGGGATATCACTTAGGGTTTTGGTCTGGCGGTCTACGACACGTGGATTCATCCACAACGAGAAATGTGTGTAATTCGTGTAAACGGTTGAAGGAGTTAACAAAGTAGTGGGTGCACGATCAGTCAAGTCTCCACACGACGTGGAACTGACTTTACCACGATCTCCCACTTTCGCACTCTTTCACTCAAGAAACCGTCACACTTACAGGGATCAGTGGTACATCATTCTTGCAATATAAATAAGTCTAAATCGAGGACATCAGGATATCATCGATTATCATCGTCATCTGTCAACAAATCGATACAAACTTATTTACAGAACTCAATTTCAGCAGTTCAGTAATATTGCAGAAACCTTCAACACACCCACAATCCTCTATCATCATTGATCCCACACAATTCTCAGCTTCCCTCCTATAGATCAACCCATCTTACTCTTTGAGACCGAATTAACTCTGGAACGGACATTGTCTTGGTTTAGGCCGGAGTCCTACAGATTGATTTCCCGAATCTAAGCACCCCCTTTGCAGCGGTGCATCTGTGTGAGGTTCAGCAGTTTGCTCGGTCGAGGAGCCTCGACAGTACGCTCGACTCTCCACTTTCCTAGAAAACCAGCAAACCGTTTTTCCCCATTCACAGAATGGAACCAAGGTTAAAATGCCTATCAATGGAAAGTGGTTGAAAAAATTCCACACATAAACCAGACCATGTAAACATCCGTCTTAAGCAATAAAAGTAAGTTTATGAAAGCGGTGTATTCATAAAAGGTCTCAGGATGGCTAAAGACACATGGTTGACTAAAAAAATCACAAAATGTCTCAGGATAGCCAAAGGCGCCTGATTGACTGACAAATTCACAAAAGGTCTCAGGGAAGCCAAAGGAGCCTGATTGACTGACAAATTCATAAAAATTCTCAGGACAGCTAAAGGCGCCTAATTGACTGAGAAATTCACAAAGGTTTCAGGGCAGCCAAAGGTGCCTGATTGACTGAAAAATTCACAAAAGGTCTCAGGACAGCCAAAGGCGCTTGATTGACTGACAAATTCACAAAAGGTCTCAGAACAGCCAAAGGCGCCTGATTGACTGACAAGTTCACAAAAGGTCTCAGGACAGCCAAAGGCGCCTAATTGACTGACAAATTCACAAAAGATCTCGGGTTAGCCAAAGGCGCTCAACCGACTGACAAATATACAAAAATTCTCAGGCTAGCCAAAGGCACCTGATCGACCGACGAATCTACAAAAGATATCAGGACAGCAAAGGGAATCTGATTGATTGATAAATCTACAAAGACCATGGGACCCCGAAAACACCTAGTGATTGACTGGAAGGCGTGTTTCACTACCGCCCACCCCACCCAACACCCTTTCAATAAAAAAGAAGGGGGAGTAGGCGTGTTTCACTAATGCTTACCCCATCCAACATCCTTTCAATAAAAAGAAGGGGGAGTAGGTCTGTTTCACTAACACCCACCCCACCCAACACCCTTTCCAATAAAAAGAAAAGGGGGGGAGTAGGCGTGTTTCATTAACGCCCACCCCACCCGATACCCTTTTCAGTAAAAAGAATAGGCGCCCGCCCCGCTCAACACCTTTTCCAATAAAAAGAAAAAGGGGGGAGTAGGCGCGTTTCACTAACGCCCACCTCACCCAACACCCCTTCAATAAAAAGAAGGGGGAGTAGGCGCGTTTCACTAGCGCCCACCCCACCCAACACCCCTTCAATAAAAATAAGGGGGAGTAGGCGCACTTTACAAGGACGCTTAACCCTCTTTTACCAGCGGTCACCCCCTCATAAAAGAGGAAGGGAGTACGCATACCCCTCTCAAGAGAGAAACGTGAGAGATAAGGAGTAAGCGCATTCAAAAAAAAAGGGGAAAAGAACAATACTTCAATTTAAAAGCAAAAACTTTTCAAACTGAATCAAAACAAACACAAAAGGAAACAAAGTCAAAAAATATCCCAGCAGGGGATATGCAATCTAATCAGCCATTAATACCCGACAACGAGCAATATCCGCATCCAAAGCTTCCACCATCAAACGCCCGTTATCACACTGGGCAGTAGCCAAACGAAGATCCTGATCAGCTTCATGCACTAAATGATTGATGTCTTGAATAAATTCACCCTCAGCCCCGGCTCCACGAGCAAGCGAAAGAATATCCTCATGATCATCGTACTCTTTACGAGATTTATCTTGATGGATCAACCGAAGTGTCCACAACAAACCCGCTTCCTCTTTCAGAACCAATAAACGAGCCAACTCGTCCTCAAGATAGGGGTAATATACGAGCGTAGACGCGGACGCCAAGGTCAGAGCATGCCCGAGAAGCGGCAAGGCTATCTGGTCCGAAATCCAGAGATGACAATCGGAGATGGCGCGATCTATAGTGGCCGCCATCATCACAGAATCTGCGAATAATCGATTTGTCACATCACGAGCGGTAGTAGCCTCGTCCAGCGCTCGTCGAACCTCTAATGGCACACGACCTGATGGGTCAGCTCGCCGAGCAGTCTGATACGCCTCATCTCGTAACTTAAAATTCTTGTGCTTGGCATCTCTATCCAGCCTCCTCTGCTTTCGAAGATCCTCGATCTCAGACTTCACAAGCAAAAGTCGCTTCAATTCACAGCGCCTGAATCCCGCCGAAACCAACATAGGAATAGGCGCCAAGGATAACACATACATGTGAAGAGAGTTGGCCATGCAGGCAATATATTGATCAGGAGGGAGAGAAGGAAAATCAAGAAGATACCGGTAAGCATACTAGAGAGAAGAACCGTATATAAAGGCAATGAGCGTAATTCACGATGCAGTTACCACCCACACCCCCTTCCTCTTTCTCTTTACACGTGGAGACACGTGTCAATACACCCCAACAGTGAAGTATGGGAGATAGTGCTTCCAGGGTAGTCTTAGGGAACCTCCCCGAGAAAAGATAAGCTCGAAACAAACCCTGGGGCCTCGAGAACTAAGAAGTCAACATGGTAACGTCTACAAGACAAAGGGGCAGAGGAAGTAACAACGAAGAAGAAAAGCCTCGCACCAAACCATAAATAACACCAAAAGACCACAAGAGGCAATTCCAAAACAAGCGCATAAATAAAAAACTAGCAAGCGTAACAGCAGGTAATAAAACTACAACTAGTGAAATAAGTCGCCCCAAAGTGACGTGCGACCTTAGCCAACTACCAGCTCACAACAACGGGAAATGTCCATATCCACGGATTCGGCCATCAGATGCCCCTCATCACATTGAACGACAGCTTGAGATAATTCCCAGTCAGCCCCGCTAATCAATCTACGGATATCTCACATGACTTTACCCTTGCCTCCTGCACTACGAGCGAGCTCCAGAGTGCCTTCGTGTTCGCCACGTTCCCTGTGAGCTTTGTCTAAGCGAGCCCACCTTAAAGTACAGAGCGCCTCCACCTCCGCTTTTAACACCAGTAAGCGCGCGAGTTCATCCCTGGGATAGAGAAAGTTTACAAGCGTCGAGACAGCCGCTAAGGACAGGGTATAGCCAGGAAGTCGCGAAGTCATTTGATCAGAGGGTGACAAGCGAAAATCAGCGATGACATGATTTATAGTTGCCGTCATTGATGAAGACTCCGTGAAAAGCGAACTAGCAGCATACCGAGTTGTAACAACATCATCTAAGGCGTGCTGGATGGCAGATGTCATATGTCCGACCCTCTGAGCCGCTTGATGCACTTCATAGCGTTCCACGAACTGGGTACGCATGGAATCCCTATTCACTAACCTATTCTCACGGAGCACCTCAATTTCGACCTTCACTAACAACAGACGCTCCAGTTCTGCCTCTTTGAACATTGAAACCAATGCGGGGACAGGCGCTAAGGTCAAAACGTACCCATGAAGAGAATGAGTCATCTAAGTAGAATATCCTATAAGAAGAAACAAAGACAGAAAACAGGGTGCTCTAAACGAATGATTGGGTGGAAGGAATGATACCTTTATATAGAGAAGATCACCATAAATGACACGATAACCGCTCCGCCTCTTGCGACCCGTGGTTATTAAGAATGCAGAATAATTTGACTATCGAGTCATCTAAAAATTGACCTAATAGTCAGGGGACTAATGTTGATACATGAAAAATACTACCCCTTATCAAGGATAGTGTGCCCTCAAAAGGGAGGCAAACCCAGCATGAGACATGGGGACTTGGGGACTGAAACCCAAGTCCACCAAGAAAGTATCCATGAAATGAAAAGGACAAGGGAGGAATTAAGAGGGAAGAAATAGGTTTTATAGAGAAGGGATGTCATTAGTAGTAATTGAGGGAGTTTAGGACACATGGCATGATGTCATGAAAGGAAGGGGCTTTTGGAGAGTCTATATAAAGAAGGAGAATATACAATGGAAAGATAACTCTCTCTCTTACTATTCTTAGAAAAGTGAGGTCATTTGGCTAGCTAGGGTGGGCAGAACCTCAAACCTGAATTCACCTTTCAACAATTAGCAAACTCTCAACTGAAAAACTTCTGAACAACAAAGCAATGGCCAAATTCTCAACAAGAAAGAAATGTTTCTGTCATAACATATTACCTCATCACGTAACCATAACATAAAACTCTTCAATGGCTGCTGCGATGTACGATTTCTCGGACCATGAGGCTTGCAACTGTTAATATAGGCAGCATACTTCCTGCAATCAAACAACAAATGAATATTAGACATATAAACCTAATAATCGAAACAAGAACTTCCTGAAACTAAAAAGCTCTACCTTTTCCAGTCATTTATTCCAGCAAACTTGGATTGGACCCAATTGCGAGCTTGTTCAAACTGTACCGTAGTCAAAGTGATATTCTTAGGCTTACTTAACGACATCTCATCAGCGAACTTATCGTCGTCATCTAAAAAAGATTTGTGAGTACCTTCACCATTTACTGGCATATCTTCCATGCAATATAAGCTAGCTTCTCGCGTGGTATACCCTCTGGCGATGTAACCCTCAATGTACCTCCCGTTGCACACCAATCCCTTGAATCCTTTCATCATCCAACAAAGATCAGTAACAGAAAGTTAAAAACTCAGCATAACTAACAGTTCATACATTGTAAAGAAAAGACAAGTGTAGATGTTACCTCTCATAGGGATACATCCATCTAAATATGACCGGACCGCAGATTAAAGCTTCATCGGCCAAATGCACCATTAGGTGGATGCTAATAACAACAACAAAAAAAAGAAAATGTTTTTCCAGAACACAAATGGCTTCCACCAAACTAGCCTTAGCTCTTATAACATGTTCTCTGTTGATAACCTTTGCGCACAAAATCCTGAAGAATGTATTGATACGGAGAAGAGCAACTTGCAGATCTTTTGGCATTAAATTAGTTACATGAAACAACAATGGCAGCAAATATTGCACTGTGACGTGGTAATCGTGCGACTTGAAATACCTTAGCTCTGGAGGATTAATGTTGACGTTGTTGCGAAAGTTGGAAGAGAAACTTCTCAGCACCCTTAAGTTCTTCAGAATTGTACAAAAAACAACTTTCTCCTTTCTTGACATTGCGAAAGCTCCATCTGGCATTGTGGTTTTACCAGTCACCTCATCCACTTTCAACCATAATTTCCTTTTAACCCCTATAGCTTCCAGATCTTGACGTGCACCAGGACTGTCTTTCGACTTGCCATTTCCCATTATAGTGTCATAAAGTAGATGCTCAGTTATGTTCTTTTCTGTGTGCATAACATCTGTAATATGTCGGATGGCATTTAAACTCCAGTTTGGCAAATCATATAGAATAAACCTTCGCGAAAACAACGACCGTTCATGAACCTCTTCTTCTGCATCAGCATCTTCTTCATTGTCCTCTGCAGCTCTCCGTTTACGTTTCTTACTTGGTTCTGCTCGTGGTTTTCCTTTACCATGTTTAGTTTTCAAATTATCTACCTTTTGTTGAATCTGTAATCCAGATAGTGGCCACAGGGTTGTACCATGCTCTACAACTCCATCAAAATTGGTCTTATCATCTCGAAATTTGTGCCATGTTGGCAGCCATCTACGGTATCCCATATAACATATTTTCCTACTAAACGGAGGATAGTCTGAACGAGTTCCTTTTCCGCAGTGATGACAAGCTAAGTACCCATGCGTTACACATCCAGATAAAGTACCTAATGCAGGATAATCGTGTATATCCCATAAAAACTTTGCTCTCATTACAAATTCAGTTTTGCTAAAGCTATCATATGTTAACACACCTTCATTCCATAACACTATTAACGCTTCTATCAGAGGTTCTAAATAAACATCTATATCTTTACCTGGTGCTCTTGGGACAGATATCAACAACGCCAATATCGAGAATTCCCACTTCATACACGAGGAAGGAGAGAGATTGTATGGTTGGACAACTACTGGCCAACAGCTATGGTTAGTACCGAAATACCCATTTGGGTTGAAACCATTTGTTGATATCCCAAGGGTCGCATTATGCGGATCCTTAGCAAACTCTGGCGAAAAGCTATATCAGCACATGCCAAGCTGAGGAGTCCACATGATGTCGCATGACATTAATATCTGACTGAGCTCTAAACTACCGAAGCATTAACTCTGCTATCCATGATACGATGTACAACCGTTGCACCCTAGGAATTAATGGAAAGTGTCTTAAAGTCTTCTGAGCGACTTTAGTAAGTTTTCTCTCCTTATTAAAAACTTTCTTATACCTAGGTTCATTACAAACAGGACACTTAACCATTTCACTTTTATCCTTCCCATATAAAATGCAGTCATTTATGCATGCATCATAAGTTATATAATCCATTCCTAATTCTTGGATCATATTTTTTAGTTCAGGGTACTTAGCTGGGAGTGTATTTTCTTCGGGAAGCAACTCCTTTATTTTTTTATAAAAGTGAAGTGACATCGTTGTCTGATAACCCATACTGGGTCTTAATGTCATTCAGTTTTACAGCAGCATGCAATGCTGTCTTTCCAGATGGACATGAATTGTACAAGGGTGCCCTAACACGGTCATATGCAGATTTACGCTTCCTACTGCGGCTGGTTTCAGTAGGACAATGAATAGTATCATATAATCCACCATTATTATCTACACCTTCTACATCATGTTGGAATATATGATCAGATGCTACATCTCCTAAGTTATCAGCTACATCTCCTCCTAAATTAGCAGCAATATTTGCTCCTACATTTTTAGCTACATCTCCTCCTACATTGTCAGCTACATCTTCTCCTACAGTCGTTGTTGCATCTTCTCCTACACTGGAAGCTATACCTCCTACCCTCTCAGCTTCTAGTAAGCTTTCCCCATGAAAACGCCACACTATATATGTCAAATCAATACCATGTCTTAGTAAATGAACTGAAATTTCACTAAGCGGCTCTAATCCTTTACTATTCTTGCAAAGTCTACAAGAGCATGAGAATAATGTACTATCACCACCATATTTATGTACAAACTCTATGAATAACCGTACACCTCGTGTGTATTGAGAAGATTTACGTCGACAACTCATCCATCCCTTATCACATTCCATTACCCTACACTGCTGATCCTAAAAAAAGATATATATGTCAGGTAGGTACAACTCAAATATATCATACTATGTTATACTATACCATGTGAAACAAAACAGATAATGAATTCGCATAAAATAGTATGCAAGAGTATATACAGCCATATAAATAAGAATGCAATGTGGTTCAGAACCATACCGCTGAGTGTGCAACAGCCAGCAAGACCATTATAGAATTATGGCTTATGAGATACTTATTGAAAAACAAAACTACATGAACCCACAATAAAAACAATTAACCGAACAATTCAAACCTGAACTTCGTAAAAACACCCACAATAACCAAGTTACAGATATCCCCCTCTTAGTCTTAATTCTATATTGTTATACCAACCCCTTTTCCCCTTGAACCAAATTAAACATGATAATGTAAACCCAAAATAAAAATAACAGAAAACCTATTCTTTCCCCCTCTGATAATATTAGAAATTTAACTTCTTTGACATAGGTACAACAAAAACATATCATACTATGAACTGAAATTTAACTTCAAACAAATTAGTTAAAGCTTCAATTTTTTAGCTAGCATACTGCAGGATACTATGAACTAAAATTTAACTTCAAACATATCATACTATGAACTGAAATAAAACTAGCAAACACCCACATCTCACAGTAAAATGGATCTAATACACATCCAGATTTCACACAAATAACCCTAAAAATGAAATTGGAAAAGTAAAACCCAAGATAAAATTAACCCTGAATAAAATCAACAAACACCATCTCACAGTAAACTAAATTTAATACAACCAGATTTCACAAAAATAAACATAAAATTTAAATCAGAAACAAGAAGATTTGACAAAAGTAAGACCCTAAATTAAACCTAAAATTTATGAAATCGAAACCATAAGAGAAACAGAAAGAAGAAATTATACCTAGATCGAAACAGAAACACCCAAATCTCGCAGATATACTTCCAACTGCAAAGATGGAACAACTGAATGGTGATAAGAACTGCAAAGATGAAACTGACCTAAATGACTCACATTTGCAGAGCTTCTGTTTAATGTAGGGAGAGAGAACTTTTCTTCAGAGAAGTTTTCAAATCTGGAAATAATGGAGGAAGAGAGAGCTTCTGTGGAGTATATGGAGAACTTCTGTGGATGAGAGTGAGTCGTACAGATGAAAAGAGAGGGAGAAATCCCGCTCAATGAAAATTAGGGCGAGTTAGAAAGTGAAAAATTGGTTTTATCGGACACGTGGAGTTAAGTTAATCTGTTCCCAGCACTTAAACTAATCGCACATGTGGAAGCTAGTGATACTTTTCACACTAAGTGGTTGGCACGCCGGGTGTAATCAGTAGTTGAAATTGGCAACATCTCTAAACAGTTGCAAATTCGCAACTGCGTAAGAGCTGTTGCAAATTTTAGTTGCTATTCTGGAAAAATGGTGTGGTGCATGTTTCTTATTTTGGTGTTCAATCCTTGCTGATATAGCAGTTATGAATTGTTATTTATTTTTATTTAATTTTATTTATAGAGAGACTGACGACTGAAACTAACATGGGTAACATGCACGCTTACAGACTTGCACTCTGTTAACACCACGCACTAAGCACCAACTAATACCATGCACGGTTGTAACAAAATTTAATTTCCAAGACGATATCTAAGGATAGCAAGTAGATTTTTAGCTCTTGGCATTGTGACGCCAAATTCTTTAGTCATATCCAAATCATCAGGAAACATACCATTTGGTAGTTCCCAATCAAAGCAGTGAACCAACTGAGCAACAATCAATCGAACCGCTAAGAGACCCAATTTAATTCCGGGGCAACCTCGCCTACCTGAACCGAATGGGAGTAGTTGGAAATCTTGTCCTCGCAGATCAATCTTGTTCTCAATGAATCTTTCTGGGTTAAATTTTTCAGGATCCACCCACGAATTCGGGTCACGTCCAATTTCCCAACTATTTATTATTATTCGAGAAGTTTTGGGTACGAAGAAATAGAGCTGCACAAGACCCGGTCCATTTTACCTGTACCGGCCCGGAACCGGAAAACCCGGACTCGTACCGAGCCGGAACCGGAGTAGACGGGACAGGTACCGGTTCTTAAAACTGAGAACCGGAGTAGGCCGGTACTGGTACTGGTTCTGGGGTGAGTCCCGGCCTGTCCCGGCCCATATGTCCCGGTTAATTGTAGTCGTAGATTTTTTTGGGAATCTTACATCCTGACCGTCCCTCTCCCTCCTAGGTATAGCACTATCTCTAATTTCTATCGACTTTCATTTCAGTTTTCTTTTTTTTTTCTTCTCTGAAGAGCAGCAGTCGTTCACTAGAATCACTATCATTCACCAGTCAGTGCAGTCACCACCATCATCGATTCGTTAAGGATACTTGCTCTTCTTCTTCTTCTTCTTCTTATTAGATTTGTAAGTTACTTGTAACTCTCATGGGATTTGAAATCGATTATAGAATAAACTAGGGTTTGAAACTTTGAATTGTGTGATATTGGGATTTAAAATCGATTTAAACTAGGAGTAACAATTGTTTTGTTACTATTAAGAATCTAAGATTGAATTAGGGTTTGATTTGAAATTGAATTAGGGTTTGATTTGAGATTGAATTAGGGTTTTTATTTTGTGTTGTGTTGGTTGAGTTAAATGGGTAGTTGTTGCATGTTGGTTGAATTAGGATCTGACTTGTTTTTCGTTTATGGTAAAAATTAGGGAAAGTATTACTCCTGGAACAGTTTTGATTATCTTAGCTGGAAGGTTCAAGGGTAAAAGGGTTGTATTCTTGAAGCAGCTCCCATCTGGATTGCTCTCGTTACTGGTGAGGCTTCTTCACCCATTTAAATTTATCTATAGGCAATTTTCTATTTTCAATTTCATACATACAGTTTCTAGATGTTGATTGGTTCATATTTTAAAACTGTATTGAATTATATTGCAGTTCAACCCTCAATTTTGATAGAGGTTTTGAACATTGTTTTTTAATTGCTTTCATTGAATATGAAATGCCTTTCTATTTAGTATGCAATTGTGTGTTGTACATAGAGCATTGTCACTGAAACTCTCCACAATAGACAACACTATGTTAGTCTTATTTCTCTCCATATATATAGGCACTTTAGGTTTGATTTTGTTGATGTTTGTATTGAGTAAATCCATGTGTTTCAGTTCATGAATCATGAATATATGAATGGAAAGTCAGATATGATGTTTTGATGTAGTTGTATGTGGAATTGTCGTAGTAAGAGCTAAGGTCACTAATGCTAAGGTCACTACTACTACTGATGATGTTCTGCAGCTTCTGCTCATGAATGAATTTGTGGTTAATTTTGTTAGTTCTGTTTACTTAACTTGCATTGCATCTTTGATTAATTTTGTTAGTCAGATATGATGTTTTGAAGTCTATAAGGCTAATATACTGCATATAATGTTCTTTACTTCTCTTGCAGGCCTTTGAGGTGCTAAATGGGGAAGCGCAAAGCACCAGATGATTCCAGTAATAGCATTGTTGTTAGTGTAAGACCAAAAGAAACTGTTCCTACACCAAGTTCAAATCAAACTCCAAATACAACTGAAGTTGGATCATCCTCTCAAGCTGCATCTAACACAGATGATGGAACTGAACCTACGCCAACAAGTACAACTGAAGTTGGTGACAGCAAAAAGAAGCATGGTAAAGTGAGATCTAAAGTTTGGTTGGAGATGACCAGGATAAGTGACGTTCAAGCTGAATGTCATCATTGCAAGGGATTGTATGTTGTTGACAATGACGTACGTGGAACTTCTGGATTACATAAGCATTTGAAGATATGCCTTAAAAATCCAAACAGGAAGGTATAGAAAGACAAGGGACAACAAACTCTGTTGATGCCACCCCCAAAACCAGGTGAAGATGGTAAACTTGTTGCTCATTCTTACAACTATGAAAAGTTAAGAAGGGATCTTGTTGAGTGGATAATCAGGAATGAAATAGCTTTTAGAGCAGTAGAAGGGTCAGGTTTTGTGGAAATGATGCAGGTGGCAGAGCCTAGATTCAAGGTTCCAGGGCGTATGACAATTTATAGGGATGTATTGAAGATGTATGTAGAAGAGAAGAATAGCCTAAAAACTTATTTCTTGACATCTAAGCAGAGGGTATCTTTGACAACGGACACATGGACATCACCAAATAATTATAACTATATTTGTGTAATCGTTCATTATGTTGATCAGAACTGGAAGCTACAAAAGAGAATACTCATGTTCTGCCAAGTTTAAGGTCATACTGGTAATGCAATCGGTGAGAAGTTGGTGGATTGTTTGAAGGATTGGGGTCTACAAGATGTATTCGGTGTCACTCTAGACAATGTCAGCGCAAACAAAGTGGCTATTGAGCATTTGAAGAATGTTGTCATACTGTTGCTTATCCAGTTAGTGTGCAATCTTTTGGTCTGTTTGCTAGAATTCAATCAAGGAAGAAACAACATTGGGACACCCCAAGTTGTGTTGAAGAGGCAAGAACAACTGAGATCGACAGGTATTTGACAGATGTGATTGAAGGTGGAATGCGTGAAATAGGTCAACCTGACCATTTTGACATATTGGCTTGGTGGCAGGCTAATGCAAGCAGGTATAAGATACTTTCATACATGGAAAGAGATATATTAGCCATGCCTGTGTCTTCAGTGGCCTCTGAATCAGGTTTTAGCACCGGGAAGCGCGTGCTGACTCCATGTAGAGCTTCTATGTCTACAAGGACAGTCGAAGCATTGCTCTGTACACAAAGCTTTCTTCAAAAGCCCATTGCTCTTGATCTTCTATGTGACTATATACCTGATGATGTTGTTGAAGATGAGGCAGGTAATATATTAGGTTTTATTCTATTTAATAGAACTTACTTTTCAAGTTTTCTTGTATTGCTTGCTTACTTTCTTGTTTTACTTTTTTGTTCCATGTTGCAGCCATATGGGATTCTCTGCTAAAAGAAGCTTGATGTAAACTCTGTGTCAGTGCATCCAGTGCCATTGTTCGAGAAGTCCCCCATCCTTTGCAAGGATTTCATTTCATTTCTTGTCGCAGACTTATGGAAATGTTGTTTTTAGTACTATGTTTTAATGTTGAACTATGAACTTAAAGTGTGATAGACTGATGCTGTGATGTTTTAAACCTTTGTTATTTTGAACTTTGTAATGTTGAACTTAGTCTTAGACTCTTAGGTTGTTACTTGTTACTTTACTGTCATACATATTATATATTATTACTGTGTGTTTCAAAATTCAGGTAAAAAACCGGTACCGGAGTGGAACCGGACCGGTCTTACCGGGACAGGTACAAGTCCAGGTACATGTACAAGTACATGTCCTCAAATTGAAGAACCGGTCAACTCCGTGTACAGGTACCGGTTCCAACAGAAAACCACACTGTACCGGCTCATGTGCAGCTCTACGAAGAAACCATTGACGATGGAATCTTCCATTGCTTCATGAGGAACTAGTAGTGGTACAACTGGATAGAAAGTATCATGCTTTCCTTAATAACCATATCTAAGTATTCCAAGTTTGGTAAGTCAGATTCATCCACAAGTCGGTCTAAACCGACGACTCTTTGTAACTCTTCTTGGAGTTTCTTCATCACCCTTGGATTTTTCAATAGTGCCGATATTATCCACTCAACCGCAGTTGATGAAGTATCCATTGATCCTACCAGCATGTCCTACAAATTATTTTACCAAAGATCAATATTTGAGTTCAAAACTCGTCAGCCCTTACTGAACGATCAAAAACAATTTATAACCCATACATGAGTAGGCCAAATTGGCATACTAGTAAAAAAGAAAATCACTTACCAATACAATGGCTTTGTTATTATAACGATCAATAGAAAAATCGGCTTCTTTATCTTGCATAAAATCCAACATAACAACGACAAAATCTTTGTGGTTATCCTTGTCGAATACCTTGGCATGTTGGTCGATAATCTTTTCCAACATTTCATCAAAAACTTTACTAACCTCCTTCATTCGTTTCTCTAGCCCTTGAACATCAAGCCAACCAATATAAGGAATATAGTCGGCAATATTAAAAAGTGCACCAAGTTTCAATCCTGTTGGATATTTTCAATAATATAGAAAATAAAATGGTTTTCGTTTTTGGTTTGCCACTACGATGGGAGCGTCCTGCGCCTAATAGATGCAATGTAATTTTAATTTTTTTTGGAGATGAAAAGGCATCTCCAAAGGGTGTGATGGTTCACAAAAGACACATCCATTCCCATTAGACACGATTGGTGTCTTTTGAAAATGAAGAGGCATCTCAAATAGGCATGAGTCCCCTATAAGTAGTGATGATTTGTTTCCATTCAAACATGAAAAAAAAATATCTAAATCTCTGATTTCTTTTCTCTCTAAGCATCATCAGAATCTAAATACTGTGTGTTCTTGGTCGGGTCAAGGGAAGTACAACTCTTGAATCCAATTACGTTGTTAGGGCTTCATTGTATCCTGCAAGCAATATTTCGCTGACCGGTTGTACTCGCCAATTATTTGGGAATGGTCGAAATAATTGCTGAAAAGAATCGCAAGCCCTTGAAGCTTGAGTAACAACATTCTTTTCATTCTTGTATTGTTTTCTTCATCCTCCGTTTCAACCAAAAATTCCAACAGTTTTCAGCAATTATCTTTCGTCTACGGAGGGTGTAAA
This sequence comes from Papaver somniferum, assembly GCF_003573695.1. Taxonomy (NCBI): domain Eukaryota; kingdom Viridiplantae; phylum Streptophyta; class Magnoliopsida; order Ranunculales; family Papaveraceae; genus Papaver; species Papaver somniferum. The sequence continues at coordinate 76,486,961 of NC_039360.1, forward strand.
TTTAGATGTTTCAAGATGGTTGAATTGTGAGAATGTTTTCTGGCGGATCATGAATAGAAAACTCTGTTGTTTTAAGAAAGTTCATGGTCGTACTTTTCAGGGCGAAAGGGTTTTCTTTCGGATTATTGGGCTTCATGATACTATATCAGAAGTTGGGCTTTTAATTTAGGCTAGGCTACACTGTTTCCTTTCCGCAACGAAGAAAAGAGGAAGAAAACGAAACTGAAGAAACTACCAAGTGTGACTCCTCTCTGTCGATTGGGAGATTGTTTTGTGTTCCGGGTTTAAAGAAGGAATTCTTCGATAACGGAGGACGGAGTTTTGACTGATCTCGCAGTAAAAGAGACACTGAAATTAAACTAGAAGATGCATGAAAGGGAAATGTGGAGAATGTCGTTGTGGCTCTTCCAGGTGACGTCAACGATATATAAAGAGATTGAAAAGATTTCTAATCAAAGAGTTGGGATTGTTTGACAACGGCAAGAAAACGGTTATAGTACAACTTACTTTATAAAATGATATAGTAATAGTATGTACTGTTGATATCGAATCATCCCATTTTTGAGTTTGAAACCATGATTAAACTGGTTTGTAGACTATAGGTTTGGATATATGTTTAGGTCAGAAAATATTACTAGCGGTTGATTAGTTATTCAATTTTGAGAGGTTAAAACTAATTTGTTTTGGATGCTAGTATATATGTTTTTACATGGAAGGTTACTTGACCTTATTATCATAATAGTGGTCCGTGTGTTTTCAGTAAAGGCCAAATCCAAAAGCAAATTATAAGAGTTTCGTCTGTGTTCTTGGATTTGACGATTTCCTATTTTGGAATTATTTTGTGATCAATGGACGAATGGAGAAAATGATTTGATGCCATTATCGTCCAAGTAAACTGAACAGCTAGTATGAGATTAAGTCATTGGGATCAATTCATAGATCCATGATCTCATATGGGTGCATTCACCAAGATGTCAGGTTGTATTATTTTGCATATGCTCTTTTGAGTGGGATTTCATTAATCCACGCATCTTGGTAAGGCTTCTTTTATATAGGAATGGTTTACTGTAAAGTCACTTGCGAAGAACAGTTGCAGATCACATGAAGACTACTAGTATATGCATGCACTAGAAAATTCGTGTCACTGTAGATTTTCATAATCAGGAGACATAAGATATCCTCCCATTAGGACATCTATGTCATTTAATGTGAAGAAAATAATGCATAAGAAGTTTTTAAACGACAATGCGTGTCATGACATTTACTTGCGTACATGCATTTGAGAATTATCATGAAATGGGGGAGAATTTATATGAAACTGTCGTATAAATTTTTTTTAATAGTTGGTGGTTTATTTTATAACCAAAATCATCTATAATTGTTGTTGACATAACAAATTATATGATGAGTATAATTCTTGCAAAAAGAATTATAGGATCCGGATCTTGGAAATTGGAATTGTCTTAAATGACATCGAAAAGGAAAGTGGAATTCCGGGTGAATATGTAACATATTGGAAGATTGGGCGCGCGACCAAATGTCTGATGATGAGGTGTTACGATATTACCGATGTATAGATCTTGAACATTTGCATTGAATAGTGTTACATGTTAAATAGACATGGTCTATGTACTTGGGTATAAATTTGCAGATGATTGGGCATGAGTAGAGGAGTTACTCATCGTAATAATGTGTTTGTTGAAATAGCAAGCAAGTTGCCTACAAGTTTTATATGCCTCTAGTGTATGCAAGTCTTAAATGACTATTTTGTGAATTAACCGTAAATGTTAATTAGGATCACTAGAGAGGTTACAATTATTTTGTAAAATCAAATAGGAACATTTTTAATAATGTTTTCAGAATTGATTGCATGAGTAGATGCAATTAATGAGGAGGAATGGCTTAGAACCTAACTTGTAGAGATCCCAATTCTGGAAGAAGCCATCTCAAGCGGTCTTGATTAATTGTGAATCAGGTTATGATCTATAACGTCTCTAACAAAGACTTATAATGAAAAGTCAAGACATACAAGTCATGTACATTGAACGGTAAGTCAATTACTCAAGAAAGGAGTAATTGCATTTAGCCATTGAAACGGAGAAAAATTCGGCAGACTTATCATGAAGAGTCTCCCAAAGGAATTGTTTTCAATAAAATATACAGAAATGAAACTAAGTTCTGTGAAGGAAGTTCTATCACCCATAGCAGAAAACCAACCTATGTTTTGAAAAAGATAAACAAGGTTCAATCTGGTACCAACAAGTTATGGAAGTGATTATGGTGCACTAAGTAAAAACTTCTCATTTTTGTTTAGTGCAGTGATTCTGCAAGAAAAAAGGATGGATGAAAATCCTTAATAAGTCTAACTTTTATCACAAGGTGTCTCGCAGAAATACCTTCGAGACTTACCTATATGAGTATGGAAATCAGTCCGTTTCCTAAGAGAAAAAGACCGCTCAGTGACTCATCATTCAGGATAAGCACAGGGCCATTAATGTGCTGGCTACAGAACACATAAATCTATGAAATCAGTATGTGTGGAGATTCCGGTTTTATCACATGGGGTACTTGGTTCAAGACTGGTTTCACCACTGAACCCCAATAAGGCTTTGAATTTCTTACACTAAGTGAAGGTTCAAATCCAAAAGATACATATCATTTATGTATTGATTTCAACGATAAAGCTTATTTCCCAATTAAGCTTGAACTACGTTGGCTTGATCTCACTCGGGTACGTAGGCAGTCACTTGAGTGATGCAGCCACTTCGATTTTGTAAGTTTTACTTTGCTTTATTTTCAAGTTTTTTTAATTATTGAAAATAGGAGGAGATTGTTGGATATTTTCAATAATATAGAAAATAAAATGGTTTTCGTTTTTGGTTTGCCACTACGATGGGGAGCGTCCTGCGCCTAATAGATGCAATGTAATTTTATTTTTTATGGAGATGAAAAGGCATCTCCAAAGGGTGTGATGGTTCACAAAAGACACATCCATTCCCATTAGACACTATTGGTGTCTTTTGAGAATGAAGAGGCATCTCAAATAGGCATGAGTCCCCTATAAGTAGTGATGATTTGTTTCCGTTCAAACATGAAAAAAAAAATATATCTAAATCTCTGATTTCTTTTCTCTCTAAGCATCATCAGAATCTAAATACTGTGTGTTCTTGGTTGGGTCAAGGGAAGTACAACTCTTGAATCCAATTACGTTGTTAGGGCTTCATTGTATCCTGAAAGCAATATTTCGCTGACCGGTTGTACTCGCCAATTATTTGGGAATGGTCAAAATAATTGCTGAAAATAATCGCAAGGCCTTGAAGCTTGAGTAACAACATTCTTTTCATTCTTGTATTATTTTCTTCATCCTCCGTTTCAGCCAAAATTTCCGACAAATCCTTCATGAACCACATCTTGAAATCCTTTGTAATCACGATCACTTTTCAGAGACTTGTTCCCAAATACCATTAAACACGACATATCAGTACTGAGAGTTAGAACCTTGTTGCTAACATTTACAATTTCACGTGAAGTTGCAGCATGTGTTTTAGAGATGTCACCAATAATCCTAGTTCGGTACTTCTCATGGATCTAAATGACTCTACTTTTTTGCTACTAAGTAGTTTCAAAGTACATAAATTTTGCACATTACGCCAATATGGACCGTATTGGCAAAGGATAAGTTTTTTTGGTTATATGCAATATGTTTAGCCGTTGAACTAAAAGCAAGGGATATGCGGGTTGAGAGTCTCTTTCAAAATGAAAGAGTTGATCAAATTTGATCAAATTAGGTCCTATTATGGATAGAGGAAAACTCCCTTTCATCTCAAACTCAATCACCTCCTCTTTCGATCGAACGAGTGAGTGAAAGTCTTCCCTGTACGACTAACAATTTGCCGTGTGAAATATTATAGGAAAAGCGTCACTTAATTTGCCGTATAAAGTTGGGAGAGGAAAAAACGGCTTTTGGTTTGCCGTATTTGATTCATAGAAAATTTTAGAAAGTAAATCTCTTCCTGATATCACGAGATTCATTTTGCTCTATCCAATAACATCGTACCAGGTGTAAACTACAAGGTTAAACGCGTGAGTAACCTTAGATAGTGGGACCAAAATTCTTTAACTTTTTTTGTTTGACTTATGTTCTTTGCATTCTCAAACGGGCTCCATTTGTATGCCGTATAGACTACTGATACTCTATCGCGTGGTGGGATCTGTGCTCTTTCACCTCGACTATCTTTGGTTTTGAAAGGGATAGACTCTAAAACAGTCGGTCTCATAACCCTTGCCCTAAAGGGTCTACCAGCGGAAGTAAGATCATGAGTTTTAAGGAAAAGCTCGGCAGTTTGAGGGGTAGAAACAACAATGGTTGGAATGAAACCCAGACGTATGTAGAATATGGGACCATATTGGTTTGATTGACGATGAAGATCTCGATGAGGGAAGCTACCTACCATGAGAGGGTTACCTAAAACTGGAAGGCCTGTTGGACCAGGAGGTGAAGGATTTAGTTTGTGCTTGGACTTGGATTTGTATGTATGGATAATATATGCTAGTATAATGAGGAGCTGATGAAATGCATGTAAAAAATATGGAAGACAGATAAATGTGGGAATATTATAAATATCCTCCATTTTTATTGATCTTGTGCAAATACTTCCGAGGAGTAAAAGCTATTTTTTTTTGAGTCAACATGAGAAAGTTTCTACTTTTTGGAAGCAACTTGTATAAAGTTGCATCCATTTCTGGAAGCAACTTCTACTAGTTGCTTTCACTTTTCAAAAGATAGAGATATTTTTAAAAATTGAATAAGGATATATTTTAAGGGGCGAATTTTGAGAAATATTTGAAAGCAAATTATATGAGAGAGAGTGGGGAAACAAGAACAATTTGGTTGGTTTATTAAATACTGGGTGGTGGTATGCTAAAATGTGCTTAAATAGTTGGGACTGTTCACGTACCGCCGAATAGTTAGTCAAGTAGGGAGAAAAATTAAAGTCGGTTCAAACTTTAAAATGGTTACTAGTTATTAATTTGGGAACATTATTTCTAAGGTTTCTTGACCTAGCTTAATTGGGGGCCATGGTTTCTAATTGGGTCATGGAATTTTGTTTGGCCCCCAAATTTTTCAGGGGTGTAAAAATCGGAAGATGAATATACTATTTTACTCTTGGTTAATATTTTTTTTCAAGTAACGATCCTCATTAACGATCCTTCGCGGACATTAACGACAGTTTAGGGTCGTCATAAACATCATGATCAAAACAATAACGACTCTAAACTGTCATACACTAACGACTCTTTTTAGAGATTAACGACAGTCTATAACGACATTTCTAAAACATTAACGACTGTTTAAGTCGTCAAATGCGTAACCAAAACAGTAACGATCCTTCCAAAGGGTCATCAGGGAATTGATCATTTTTATGACGACCCAAAACTGTCGTACATTTCCTCCATTAATGAATCTTCGACAGTTTAGAGTCGTCACTTAAACAGCCTAAACATTAACGACTGTTGAGGGTCGTCAATGAAATTTTTTAATACCTTGACGATTTTTCATACTATCTGGGCAAAAAAAAAAAGTTAGGCTAAAAATTGCAGACAAAAAATCTGGAAAAAAAATTGAACTCTAATTAAGTAAGATTATCACTAATTAATTAAGATTATCACCAATTAATTAAATTTTAGCTCTAATCATTTAGGGGCATTTTAGCTATTTAAAAAATATTTTTATAAGGGGTGACCCAAATTAGATTCTGGTGACCTTTTTTTTCCTCTAGTGCATGGCCCCCAATTAAGCTAGGTTTCTTAACGATCAAACTTTAATAAGAAAAGTTAAAATTAAGAAAAACGTCACAGATGATGTTCACCAACTCATGTTTACCACGCAAAGTACCATTCCCTCCGTCCCACTAATAAGTGACCTAGTTACTTTTAGATTTTGTCCCACCATTAAGTGACCTATATCACTAAACAAGGAGATATTTCTAAAATTATCCTTTCAATTGATTATAAGAAATATAAGAAATATGCATAATTTGATAGTCATGTTTATATTCGTTAAGTAGGTGTTTTAAAATGTTTTTCAATGGTACGAAGTTTGCGAACATCCGCGGTGTAGTTTGAGAAATAAATCATTTCAAAATTTCACTATTTATTATTCATAAGAGTATAATTGTAAAAAGTGCTTAAAAATACATTTCCCCTTGCTTACCTTAAAAATTGTGCAAACTTGAACTAGGTCACTTAATGGTGGGACGGAGGGAGTAAAAGCTTTTGATAGTATTCATCATTAGTGAATCAGTATGCATAATATTTTGACCCTCATTAGACTTTTGTATGGTCACTATTACTTCATTTTGGACAAATGCAAATATATATATATTATTCGTAGTTGTCGGCGCCAGCTTCCCTAAGAGCATTTCCAACAGAAGGTGAATATTGTTTTTTTAAGTGACACATAGGATTTTAGACCCCCATTTGGCATAAATCCATCTCCAACAGTAGGGATCTACAAATTAGGAGGGACCAATTACTAAATATGAAGGTGTTCAAGAAAGTGTTATTTACACCTCCGGCTCCACCTCTACGTCATATTTTTCACTATATTTCTTAAAAATTTCTTTACTGTTGGAGATGGTTTTTAGATGTGAGGTCATATATTTACTCTATGTGTAGACCCCATAAATAAAAGGACTAAATTAAAAAGTCACATAGGATTTTTTACACCTTCTGTTGGAGATGCTCTAAGAGCTTCTCCAATGGTGTTGTATGTGTTTCCTAGGTGGAACAACAAACAAGACATCCTCATCCCAATGTTAACTTCAATTTAGGGTGAAAAAATAATTCATCTCCAATAGTGTTGGTTGTGACTTTTTTTTTAATTAAATGTAGATTTTAATTTTAGTAATTTTAAGATTTTATTATAACTAAAAATGGTTATTTAGTATATTGGAATTTATTTTAGTTAAGAAAAGCTTACTAGGATAGCTTGACATTGTCAAGGTGAATGTCTAAAACTTGACATTCACCTTGACAATGTCTAACAAAAATTAAGCCATGCCATCCTCACATTCATTTAAGAAATTGGGTTGGAGAAGAATTTTATGGAAAATGAATGTCTATTCTATGTGGACTTAGACATTTATCTTCACATACATTTCATTGGAGAAGCTCTAAGAGCAAAGTACCAGTGAGACCGTGTTATTTACCGTTGAAATAGTAATAATCCTCGTAAAGTGTGTATCTGGCAGCAAATCTCTTGGGTAAACGATCCTAAGAGGAGTGCTACACCTACCCATATTTGGGCAAATACTAGGTTTACCTAGCATTTTTGGATAACAAATTGGGAACTATGTAATCCGTTGATGTTACAAATTAATAACGCTCTTTGGCATGGTATCAGCAGGTTCAAATCTAGTTCAAGATAAAAATAATTAAAGATAATGCAAATGCAAGCTACATATGCAGCAAGTAGAAGCACAAAAGTTCATAACATGAGCTTTGGTAAAGCTAACATTATAGTTTCAAGTAGTTGTGTTCTTACACCAATATCAATGGTTTTATTACTCGAAAATCATAAACGGAACACAACACAGTCTAAACAACTAAAACATCAAATAGAGAACGCAAAGCAAAGTAAAAGGATAACTAGGAGGACGAAAGATAATTATTCTGGTTTAAATCAAGTTTAAGATAAAAATTATTTGTAGCGTGTTACTAAATTTTTACCAGGATAGTAGGAGTTGGTCAACGTTGACCTGGTCAAACTATTAGTAATCCTAGTAAAAATTTAGTAATAACGGCAAATTCCAGGTTACTACAATTTTACAAGAAAACTGAAGTCGGTCAACGTAGACTTAGTCAATATATTTGTAACTCTAGTAAAAATTTAGAAACGGTCTGACCTTGGTTACGAATTTTCATTTCGTAACGGCCTTGTTTCGGTTACGAAAGCCGTTACAACCCCAGATTAGTGACGGCAACATGTTCGTTACGAAAATTTGTTACATCCCTTTTCGTAACGGCTAATTTATGTTACAACCCCATTTAGTGACTGAAATAAAAGTTCACTAAACGCAAAATATGGAGTAGTGAAATGCAACTGAAAATTCACTCATTACTAAGTCAGTTGTCATACAAGAAGATCCTAGGATGATTAAAATTTATGTAGATCTATCATTTGATCACTTTACTAATGATATTGGCACCAGATCTATCCTAGGTGTTTTTTTTCTGTTGCATGATAACATGTTGGGGTCAAAGACACCTATGCAGCTTGAGTGATAGATGCTGAAGCAGGAGAGTGCATGGCAATGCTGAAAGCTTTAAAATGGATCACAAGTTTGAAGGTAGACGGCTTTCATCTAATAGCTGATGCAGAAGTAGTAGTTAATTTAGTTACCACTGACAACATTCATGTCAGATAGGAAAATAATAAGATCATCAGTGAGATCAAAACTATTTTAAGTTCTTTTAGTAACTGGAAAATTTATTTTGTTAGAAGGGATGGCAATCTCCTTACAGATGTCATTTCAAAAAAAGTTAGGTCACACAAACTATGTCTAGAGGAGTATAATGATTTCTCTCCTTGGATTGTAAGTTTAATGTCAAGGCACTCTGTGCCTGAACCTAATTAGAATGAATAAAATATTAATTTTATCCAAAAACGTGATGGCATTTTGAAGAATGTCAAACTCAGCTTCCTTATTTTGGTGCGTTAAACCCTTACTGATACAACATCAATGAATGATTATTTATCAGAGAGATCAACTCAGCTTCCATTAATGCCACAAACTAAGCATCAACCAACACCAAGCACTATTACAACAAAGGCCAACACATTAATATGGCCAATTTAATTGCGAAGATGATACCTTGGAATAGCAAGTAAATTCTTAGCTCTTGGCATTGTGAGGCCAAATTCTTCTGTCATATCTAGATCATCGGGGAAAATACCATTTGGAAGTTCCCAATCAAAACAATGAGCCAACTGAGCAACAATCAGTCGAACCGTTAAGAGACCCAACTGAATTCCAGGGCAACCTCGTCTGCCTGATCCGAATGGGAGGAGTTGGAAATCTTGCCCGCGAAGATCAATCATGTTCTCAATGAATCTTTCTGGGACAAATTTTTCAGCATCTGTCCATGAATCTGGGTCACGACCAATTGCCCAACTATTTATTATTATTCGAGAAGTTTGGGGTATGAAGAAATCATTGACGATGGAGTCTTCCATTGCTTCATGAGGAACTAGTAATGGTGCAACTGGATAGAGTCTCATGCTTTCCTTAATAACCATATATCTAAGTATTCCAAGTTTGGTAAGTCAGATTCATCCACAAGTCGGTCTAAACCGACGACTCTTTGTAACTCTTCTTGGAGTTTCTTCATCACCCTTGGATTCTCCAATAATGCCGATATTGTCCACTCAACCGCAGTTGATGAAGTATCCATTGATCCCACCAGCATGTCCTATAAATTATTTTACCAAAGATATGGATGAAAAGCATAAAATAATATGAACAACTCTTGAGTTAAAAACTCGTAAGCTCTCCTACAAATTATTTTACCAAAGATAGGGGTGAAAAGCATAAAATAATATGATCAAGTATTGAGTTCAAAACCCGTCCGCTGTCCTACAAATTATTTCACCAAGGATGTGAATGAAAAGCATAAAATAATATGAACAATTCTTGAGTTAAAAACTCGTCAGCTGTCCTACAAGTTATTTTACCAAAGATGTGGATGAAAAGCATAAAATAATACGATCAATTGTTGAGTTCAAAACTCGTCAGCACCTACTAAACGATCAAAAAAAGATTTATAACCTGTACATGAGTAGGCGAAATTGGCATAGTAGTAATAAAACAAATTACTTACCAATACAATCGCTTTGATACTGGAACGATCAATAGAAAAATCAGCTTTTTTATCTAGCATAAAAGCCAACATAACATCGACAAAATCTTTCTGGTTATCCTTATCGAATACCTTGACGTGTTCGTCGATAATCTTTTCCAACATTCCATCAAAAACCTTACTAACCGCTTTCATTCTTTTCTGGTAAGTAGTTTCAAAGTACATAATTTTGGCATTTTACGCCAATATGGACCGTATGTGGCCATGGTTAAGTTTTTTTGGTATGAAATATATTTAGCTGCTGAACTAAAGGGTCTACCAGCGAAAGTAAGATCATGAGTTTTAAGGAAAAGCTCGGCTGCTTGAGGGGTAGAAACAACAATGGTTGGGACGAAACCTAGACGCATGTAAAAAATGGAACCATATTGGGTTGATAGACGATGAAGATCTTGATGAGGGAAGTTACCTATCATGAGAAGGTTACCTAAAACTGGAAGGCCTTTTGGACCAGGAGGTAAGGGATTTAGTTTGTGCTTGGATTTGGATTTGTATGCATGGAAGATATAAGCTAGTAAAAGGAGAACAGCTGATGAAATCCATGTAAAAGTCATTGAAGACATTGATTGATAAATAGCAGACAGGCAAAGTATATTAGAGAGTAAGAGGAGAACGAGAACAATTTCGAGGAGCAAAAAACTGAAGTCTGTTGGTTTATTAAATACTGGGTATGCTACTAGAGGGGAGCTAAAATGTGCTTAAATGGTTGGGACTTGGGGTTCACGTACAGTGGAATAATTAGTCACTTCAAAGTTCAAACTTCAAAATGGAAATATATTATTATTACTAGTTACTAATTTCTCCGATTAGGTAGGTTTCTTAACGATCAAACTTTATTAAGAAATGTAAAAATTAAGAAAAACGTCATGGATGATGTTCATCAACTCATGTTTACCACGCAAAGTACTAAAGCCTTTGATAAGCATCACTAGTGAATCAGTGTGCATAATATTTGACCCGTTCGTTAGAATTTTGTACGGTCAATATTGTTTGATAGTTCATTTTGGACAATGCATATGGACCACTATCAAGGCATGAACTAGAAGCACAAAAGTTCATAACATGAGCTTTGGTAAAGCTAACATAATAATTTCAAGCAGTTGTGTTCTTACACCAATATCAATGGTTTTACTACTCCAAAATCATAAACGGAACACAGTCTAAACAACTAAAAACATTAAATAGAGAACGCAAAGCCAAGTAAAAGGATAACTAGGATGACTGACTGAAGATAATTATTCTGGTGCAAATGCAGACTTCAGGAACTCTTCATCCTCGTAGCAAAGCTGCAAGTTTTTGGACTTTAACAAGAAACTAATCGCTTCCTCTTCAAAGTCTAATAGCCAACCCAACTTGATCAGTTCACATAAACCAGAGATTTGATCTGCCTTCTCCCACAGAAGTCCCTCGGCAATAACTTCAGAAAAGTAGGTCGCATATGCAATACTTTCCTTATGCCCAGCTGAAGATCCATCTATCTTTTGGGTAAAGAGCTTCATGTTCTCTCTCTCCCAACGAATCATTCGGCTGACAACTTTTAAAATGCCACCACTAGACAGTTTTAGGCCGTAAGTTGCTGTTATCGGTTCTTCAGTCTCAAAGACCATGAGATCAAGAAGATAAGTAACCATCTGGCACCTCTTCTCAAAGTCAATTTCAAGAGCAGGATCTGCAAGAAAAGCAAGTATGATTCTAACAAGACCTTTCTTGATAAATGCACCTTTCGAAGTGATTTCCCTGAGCTCTGCAGTATCCAGGCATGAAGATCCTTCTTTGCTCACAGATTCAGAAATCGTCCGAGCACCAACACTAGCAAATATTTCATTCAGTTTACTCTTAGTCACACAAGGAAAACTTGGCTTAGGATACCAAACAAATAAAGGATCGGTAGAAGCCTTCTCTAAACAATCTCGCAGTTGCAAATCATCTGGAATTAACACCGCATCTTTGTCCAATAAAAGAATCTCAGCCGAGTCTTTACTGCTCACTGGCAACTTCAACAGCTTCTCAGAAAGAAGCTTCTGTATCTTCAAGTTCCAGTACTTAGCTATATAAAGCCAAAAAGCCCGGCACTCCACAGGTGTTAACTTTTGCCTAGTACTTTCCCATTTTTTCCAAAGCTCGCAATAATCATCAGCATTAGGATTTTGACGAACACCAAAATAAATGCAGAAATAATTGAGCAAGTCCTTCTCATAGTGCTTCTCTAAAACATTCAACTGCAAGCCAAATAAGTTGTCCTTGTCATAGAGAACACATTCTTCCGGGCAAACCCATCGTCCCATGTTGCTTCCATTTGGAATGAAGATCCGAATAGGCTCTTTAGTATCTCCTTTTTGAGGCTCCCAGTGGAAATGACACAAACATTTGTAGATCCGAGCAATGACGGTAAACTGAGAATGAGACTCTAAATGGCTGGCGACCAACGAACATCCGCGCTGAACGTCTGTTGTGACCCCTATGGCCTCGAGCTCTTTAGACTACAATGCAATTTTGGAACAATAAAACTCATCATCAATAAAAGGCCCATCCTCATGCTGCAACAATGATGACCATTTAGAATCAAACAGCAAGCAACTTCCCGGATCTGTATAACCCATACTAGTCTTCAACCATCTTCTATCTACACGTTTAAGGAACTCTTTTGGTAACTCCTTGTTCACCTTCAACAAAATCTTTATGCAATTCATAAGAGAAAGAACGCTCGGTGCAGCTATAACACTTGGATTAGAGGGAATATTGAGCCTAGCAACCACAAACTGCATCCCTGAACTGAATTCAGCAACCACTCCAATTGCCTTCAACTCCTCCCTGTATTCTAGAATCTCCCTGCCATAGCCTTTATCTCTGTCATCAATTAAAGGAAGTGAAACAATCGGAGAGAGAGTTTCCCAGTCTGAATTACACAATACAGAATGATTAGGGGATCTTCTGCCTAAACGAGTCTGCAACCATTTCTCTTCACGTAAGCACTTGTTGACTTCCATTGGTAAGGTTTTCTTAAGGTGCCTGTAACATGACAGAAAAGATAGCACATTCTCCTTGGTAATGGATGATGAAGATGCATGCTGCTTAAACTGACTAGCAAAAACTTCGGCTGCTTCATCAAAATCTACAACAACCCCAAGTCCTTTTAACTCGCCCTTATAAGAAACTATAGAAGGTCCGTAATGTTCTTCACTAATTGATGGAAATCCATGAAAAACCTTCAGAAGGCATCCCCATTCGGCATTATGAAGAAAACATTCACTTGGAGATTTTAAAGCACCAGGGTTTAACCATTTTCGATTTTTAAGCACGTTCACAAGTGTAGATGAGTTGGTATGGCGAACACATTCCAGTATCAAAAAGGTTGCTTCCACTGTAAGTGACGCAGGCATTCTGAAGAAGTCTGCGACAATCTGATAATTCTTCTTAAATCCTACCTTCACACCTAGCAACTCAAGCTCCTCCTTGAAGCCAGAAATATCCTCCCCATAATAATCATTATCGATTAGAGGAAGATTACTTATTTGTGCAGCAACTTTCCATTCTGAATCAAATAAGATGGACTCCACTGGAGACAAGTCACCTTTCCGTGTCCTTAACCAGCTGCCATCTTTGATGCTCTTGATGAAGTCATCCAGAGGTAAATACTTCTATCTCAAAAGCCTTATGAATCTAAGTATCGAAAACACATTGGACTTTTTTAAATTGGAGTTAGCTGCAACAGCCATGAGACGCTTACCCATAAATTTGCATGCTTCACCAAACTCGAACATCACGCCAATAGATTTCAGCTCTTCCTTGTACTGATTGATTCTAATACCATAAAACTGCTGGTCAACCAATGGAATATCAACCAGCTCAGACCCATTTTGCAGCAGGCTTCCCCCAGACGTGGCATTGGTAAGAAGGAATGACTGAGATGGAGGTCTGTAGCTCGTTGAGCCACCTAAACACGTCCTTAACCAACTTCCTTCTTTGATGCAGCTCAAAAAATTCCCTTCGACCAGATTTCTCCTATATCTGAGGTTTTGAATCCATTCTAATAGTAGAAAAGTGTTTTCTTTCGTCAAAGGAGAATAAGCAGCTGGAAAATGTTCATCAGGAGGACATATGTGGGGGATATCTGAAGCTCCAACATATTTTGTCAGAAATGCCATGAGTTGTTTCTCCTCTGTATGTGAACCAACAAAACGAGCAGGATGGGAGTATTCCTCGCTTAGTTCAACATAATCGCTTTGCCTCCACGGATTTGAACCGATCAATTTAACCCAGTTACTACCTATGGCAGGAACCAGTACCCCATTTCTTTGTGTAGAAACACAACCATACTTATCAACCAATGGCATCTTTTTGCATAATTTTTGAACTTCAGTTTCCTATAAATAGTTACGAGACAAAGATTGATATAAGAAATAAGCGCAGTTGATGACATGATTTTTACCAGCGCTCTTCAAGGAATCAAAGAGAAGATCTGCATACTCAAAGATACTCAAACCACTCAAACCAAAACTGAAAAGCCAATTCCTTACTGTCTCTCTCTTTGAAAATGACTGCAAAGCCTCTTGAGTAGATTCTGGCATAAAGTAACATTTTGGAGAACATCGGAATAGGTTGTTCCAGACAATAAGCCAAGAGGTATGACGAGATTCTTTTGACAGACAGAGTTTCCTACCCAGTGTTGTTGCTTCGGTTATGCTCCAGAAAGACGCAGATTCATATTCGTTAATGTATTTCAAGAGAGGTATGTTCTTCATGTTCGTATTAATAAAGAACCCCCAATATTCTGACAGAAAGTGAAGGATCTCTGTGTACAAATCATCTCGGACTCCGTTTACAAGATTGGAACTCAGAATGCATCTGGCATACCATTTACTATCCATTCCTTTCACTCCCAGAAACTCCAGTATGTCATCATACTTAGACTTGTCAAATGCTGAACTGAGAGCTTTTTTTCCATGGGAAGACAAATTATGCAAGTTCACGCCCTGCTTCTGTGCGTTCATCAAGATGGTCCAAAATGCAGGCAGAATTCTTCCTACTTCCCTAGGCTTGTAGAAAAACTTCTGTTCGGTGTTGGATTCTGAAGGAATAATATTCTCTTCCATCAGTTTCATTTTGATTGACTCCCTTAGGGTGTCTAACTTCGGGTACGAGGAAGGCTTTATAGGTATGAACTCAAACATACTCGAAAGAGTAGAAAGTGGAGCTGCTTCAGATGATTTGATAAGAGAAATGAAGGCGCTGGTAAAAGCTAAGGGCACACAGTCAAGAATCCCTTGGTTCCATTTGTTGTCCAGTAAAATAGTTTCCCTGGATGATGCTAAAACAAAATCAGCCTGGATGATAAAAGGAAAATTGGTGACCATCTCCGTAGGCAGAAATGCATAGATACCAGGAGAAGTCATTCCTCTATTCAGACGCTGCGAGTAAGGAAACGCCAGAGTAATAACCCATTCCTCAACCTCCGTTCTCCTTTCCACTTTGTATTCCTGCTTAACGGGAAATCTTTGCCTCCACATATAATAACTACACTCTCCTTCAGTTGAAGTAGTGTTCTCCTCAGCTGAGAGATGAAGAGTGTAGGACTCAGCACCAACATTCTTCCTAGAAACGAATTCGGTCTCGCTTGAGATTGAGACTTCACATAGTGTATTGAGCTTGGGATTCTTGTTAGCTTCCCTAACTGAAAGCCTTTTGATTTTAGAAAGAAATAACAGCACTTCAGGATGTATGCTAGAGAGTTGTTGCTTCACTGGATGAACTTTATCCGGCTTTAAAGGTAAAATGATGGTTGTGGTGGGAAGAGACTTAGCAGACCCGTAAGTTTTCTGTATTTCAGCAACAGTGGGATGCTCCACCCATTGAGGCACTATGTACCCTACTCCGCAGTCTGGACATGGTTGTTCACTGAACATTATCTGATATCCATTACTATAGATGTAAGGTTGTGCAGTGATCAGAAACACACTCTTAAAACCAATTCCTGCAACAGAAACATACGTCCGTTAAAGTAGAACCAAATTTTTTCAGGTAAATTATGTTATAGATTAGAAAGAAATTGTGAATTACGGTGCATTTTGTGGATGCCTCCCAGCTTAACCACAAGGCCTTATGGCTTATGGTGTAAGTCTGTTTCCTTGCTGATCATTTAATTTCAAATATATTTTGCGCGTAACTATTATGATTTTCAATCTTGACATGAAAAGATGAAATTGATAATATAAGCTGATAATGCACCATTAAAACAATCCATAGTAAAAATACCTTTCTCTCCGATGTAACCGCACTGCCTATGGCCCTTCTTAGTAGAATTCCCCACACTACAGATAGAATTGATATTTTTTGAGGAAAACCCCTTTTCATTGTTGAAAACCAAAAGAGTTGCAGGGGCACCAGTAGCTGTAATATCAGCAGTAGTCATTACAAACTCCAATGAAGGTTTAACTCCTTCTGGATACTCGTTATCTTCCGCATTCTGCCAAATGGAAATTCAGTCAATCAATCATCATTTGTAAAAACATCATATTCAAGGGATTGAAAACTATTAAGCTAAACTGAAGACAAGTACCTGAATGATCTCCATGAGGAAATGAACATCTTTAGCATAAAGTTCAGCAGAGAGATTCTTCACTGCTTGGTGAAGATCTTCAGTTACCGAGCAAAAAGAACTATCTTCAGTTAGATGATTTGTTTCTTTAGCTCCTATCGAAAACTTCACTCTCCTTATCTTTTCTATGTGTTCTTTGGGTGTCATCGCCATTATTATCCTCCAAAATTCACATGCAAGTAAACCACCAACTTAAACAAACTGAAACACAGCAAAACAAAGAGTTGGAATACTCAGAGAGAAAGATTAATATCTGAAGAATCTGCTTCACTGTGGAAAACTTCGAGACGAAGGTAGATTTTGATGCTGAACAAAGGGAACCCCTCTGCAGTTTATAATGCAGAGAAAAAGTGGAGCAAAATGCTTTTCGATTTTATTAAACATTATTGTACGGAAAAGGAAACGACTTAGGAGACTAAAGTAAAAGAGAGGGAGAGCCAATGATATGACGGTTAAGATTCCTTTGATAAAACACAACCTGGTGCAATTTATATATCCTACTCTTTAGTGATTTATAACCGTATACAACTATCATCTTTTTAATGTCTAACGGATGCGTGAAGACCTGCAACAGTGGGTCTGTTATTCAACCTACTTTAGACTTGAGAGAGTGTTTAATACTTTATGCTCCCTTAAAAATGAATCTGTGTACACTACTCTATAGTGCTTCCTGTGCACCAAAGTACTAAACCTAAATTCGTAGATCTTGATGAGTACAATTTAAACACTACATCTATGAATTACGAGCTCTTTTAAGGGTAAAACTTCGGAATACATAAATCTTAGGGTGGAGGAATCATTTTGGATACTGTGCAGTACTTGTTTTTTTTATTTATCACTGCGAAACAAAGAAAAAGTACCGAAAGAAGAGAGAGCAGTAGTCTAAGACCCATGGGTGGATAAAAAGGTGATGATGTATCATCATATAGAAGAGGATTTATCCACAAAGTATGTCATGAGGTTTCGTATTAAAAAAGTCATCTCCGATTCTAAGTGGAACGGGAAACTCAGTATGAGAGGGGTTGTCCAATTTTTCACTATGGGCTTAAACCTAAACTTTAAACATCGTTATCAGACCAATTCAAGGTCATCGGTAATGGTATCATTGACCTGAGTTTGTAACTCGTCAGCATTGTATTCTTTACCGATTAAAAAACTCCATATTGAGGGATTATCCAAACTTAAAGTCTTTCCACCAGTAATATTTTGTGGTATCATAAAATTGAGAATTTGGATCATTTACGATACAAGTCTTGACGCTCAATAATAAAAGCAACAATTGCCCCTCCCTGTAGAATATCACGATTCGATAATGATATGCATAACAATAACCACCAACTACCGATGCAAACATGGACACTCAGATTCTATGTGGAAAACTTGGAGACGAAGGTAGATGTTGACATCCAGTAATATAGTGGAGAGAAAAAGTTTGGAATAAATGAACATTTTTTAGTACGGAAAAGGAACCGACGTTGGAGATTTAAAGAAAAAGAGAGGGGGGCGAATGATATGACGGTTGATGCCCTTTGATAAAACACAACAAGGGGCAACTTATATTCATCTACTCTTTTGTGATTCATCACCGTACACAACTATCATCCTTTTAATATCCAATGGTTACATCTTTCGAATCTAGCTCAAGTAGATCGTCTATG
Source organism: Papaver somniferum (assembly GCF_003573695.1). Taxonomy (NCBI): domain Eukaryota; kingdom Viridiplantae; phylum Streptophyta; class Magnoliopsida; order Ranunculales; family Papaveraceae; genus Papaver; species Papaver somniferum. The sequence goes on from NC_039360.1 coordinate 76,505,132, forward strand.
TAATTTAGATGTGTGAACTGGATGATACTACACGAGTACATACACCGCATCCCCGAGAAAAATGATGCACAAGAATACCTCGATGAGCATTTGTTTTGATTATTGTTAGTCAGTCTCATTCCTTTTCTGGTCTTGTGATTACATACTTATCCATCTTGATTGGATATGTAACCGTTTTTACCTAGGCTTCATTCTTTTTGGCTAACTATTTCATTTTCCATTTACAGAAGTCAGTTCTTATAACTGAATTATTTGTTTTCTATTCCAATCTGTAATATTTCAATAGCCTGTAGTGACGATTCATTTGCTTTTTCCTTCTTTGTTCATGTTTGAACCGGTAACAATGAAACAACAAATGTTAGATGAATCTACCATTACTGAAAAAATCGATTGAATTGAAAACCACAATTTTAACACACGAGGGCAGAGCTACTTACTCAACAAATTGTCTTTAACACAATAGTCCTCGAGTACGACTCAAGAACGAGAGATGCTATACCACATCAGCAGAGACGTGTCTAAGATAGAACTTCCCGGTATAGATAATATCAGCACAATACAATCTAACCAACTTTCAGCAACAAGGATTGGGAAGGAAAATAAATGAGCAAATATCGCGCCCAAATTGAGAAGATGGTGAATAGAAAACGGGATAGTAGCCTCTTCTCTAACTGTTGTAAAACAAATTTATGAGTTGTATTTATAGGAGAAGGTTGCTCGCAAATCAAGTTAGGTTTGGGATTTTTTATACAACAAGTTTTGTTTCTTGTAAGATAGTTCAAAACGGAAAAGGAATTCATCCATAAATAATACACTTATGGTGGGTTTAGATGTAGAATTTTAAAGATGGGATTTATGGGCCCAGGGGATTTGGTGGAATTACGTTTCCCTCGGTATGTTTGGTTGCCTAAATCCCATATATATACAATTTTAAGATTCTTAGGGCAATGCCAAATAATACATGAAATTTAACACAAGAAAAATTTATGAATTCTAGGAATCTCAACCGAGTTATCAAATATACAAGGAATTTACATGAGCAAATATCGCGCCCCAAATTGAGAAGATGGTGAATAAAAAACGGGATAGTAGCCTCTTCTCTAACTGTTGTAAAACATATTTATGAGTTATATTTATAAGAGAAGGTTGCTCGTAAATCAAGTTAGGTTTGGGCTTTTTTATATAACAAGTTTTGTTTCTTGTAAAATAGTTCAAAACGGAAAAGGAATTCATCCATAAATAAAACACTTATGGTGGGTTTGGATGTAGAATTTTAAAGATGGGTTTATGGGCCAATGGGATTTGGTGGAATTACGTTTCCCTCGGTATGTTGGGTTGCCCAAATCCCTGAAATTATGTTTCCGAGGGATTCACTTTCAAAGCAAATCCTCCATATGGAGTCCGACCCCTCCCCCCCTAAGATTTGCTGGGAAACTTATCAGGAAATTTATGCACCCACTTTTTTTTTACTCCAAATCTCATATATATACAATTTTAAGATTCTTAGGGCAATGCCAAACAATACATGAAATTTAACACAAGAAAAATTTATGAATCCTAGGAATCTCAACTGAGTTACCAAATATACAAGGAATTTACATGAGTCCCAGAGTTTGTAATCCCGTGGGATTATAAATTCCTGGAAATTGTGAATTCTGCAAACAAACCCACCATTAAAGAAAATATTTTAGGAATTAATTACCTAAAGAAACTCGCAAAAATAATTTAGAGTAGACACAAGACTTGGTGCATGGTATACGCGCATATTACATGGGCTGGGACATGTATTGTTTGCTCACCCATTCCACCCACGTTTGTATATCTCTATAAGAGAATAGTTATATAGTGGATTTCTCTTTAGTTTTACCCAATGTGGGACTAAATGTTCATTTCATTCGCTCAAAAAATGAGTAAGTATCCTTAGACCCTTAGGTCATAAGATCAAACCACACTAAGACCAGATTTCTTTTATTAAACTTATTTTCTCCGAAAATCCCACACATGAAAGAAATACTGATAAAAATCAGAAAGCGAGAAATACCACTATACACAGGCAAGAGGTTCCCATGAGGTCTTGAACCTTTTCTTAGTGAAAAATTACTAGAACTAGTTGATGGATAGTGAATCTGATGTCTTGAACTGTCATTATTTGATGTAATCCGCGATAACAACCATGCATGATATCTCTCTCGGTGCTGCTAAGTTCGTGCCGTTTTGCCCTATTTTGGCCATGGAATGTATCCCGTTTCTCATAATTCTCTAGAGAATCAGCTTCATTCTCATAGGAAGCATCACACTTCATCATTCAGATAGGTGAGTTCCGTCAAGAGTGAAAAAGTGGGGGTATAACAACAACACCAAATAATTCGTTCGGCAATGAACTAAACTCCAATATAATTCCGAGAGCACCAACTTAAAAACGAGACTCAATCAAGAATTATATCAAAGAGTTTTTATCTCTTTTTCAATACTATCAGCAAATTAAACAGATAGAAATCCCCGAGCCTGATTGATATGAGAAATAACTTGGACGGTACCAAAGACCAATGCCCAAGTGTCAATCAAGTTATATCCAACAAACAAGGTCTGATTTATTAACTTATTGAACTACGCACAACCTGTGATATTTTAATTATATAAACAAAGATAATGCGGAAAATAAATAACATAGACACCAAAAGTTTTGCTAACAAGGAAACAGCAAATGCAGAAAACCTCGGGAACTAGTTCAGATTTGAACACCACACTGTATTAAGCCGCTACAGACTCTAGCCTACTAAAAGTTAACTTCGGACTGGAATGTAGTTGAGCCCTAACCAAGTCTCACACCAATTAAGGTACAGTCGCGTTCCTTACGCCTCTAGAACCACGCCGAATTCTGTGCACTTGATTCCCTTAACTGATCTCACCCACAACTAAGAGTTTCTACGATACAAAGTCGAAGACTTATAAACAAATATGTCTCCCACAGATATGTTTATCCTTTATTCTGTTTGTTCCGTCTTTTGATACGAAAATCAAGGTGAATAGGAACCAACTAATAATTCGGTCTTACACTCCCGAAGAGCATCCTAGAAATTTACACTCCTGAAGAGCAGCCTAGAAATATTAGTCACCTCACAATAACCCAACTGATTAATATGAAAAGTTATTGTGGAATCACAAGAGTCTGAGACGAAGAACTTTTTTGATTACTTTTTACATCTTACCTATCAGAGATAAATCTCGAGTAAATCTTAGAGAAGATAAAACTCAATACGATAGAACAAGTAAGATCAGAATACGCAACTACAGAGAAAATAGTTGGATCTGGCTTCACGAATCCCAGATGAAGTCTTCAAGTCGTTAACTTAATAATGGTTTTGGAAAAACCTAGGTTAAAGGAGAATTGACTCTAGTTTGCAACTAGGACACAGGAAAGTGCCAGGATTAGGTTTTCCATTTGCTAGAGTTTTCCCTTATATAGTATTTCAAATCAGGGTTGCTTGCAATCAAAGCTAAGATAGCTTAGTAACAAAGCATTCAATATTCACTGTTTGATGAACTCCTGATTTAAGATTCAAGCTAAGTCTGCTTAGAAATTAAGCAATCAATCTCCATCGTTAAATGGTCTTATCTTGTTACACACAAATGAAATATACTTATATTTAGATATGGGTTACATACCTCAACATGTATATTGAGTTGGCTCAATAACAGTTAACCGAAGTTAGCCATATGAACACTTTTGTCTTAGCCGTATTCATCTAACACTTCTAGATCAAATATGAAGATCAATCAATCATGAAAGATAATCAAACGAATCAAATTGTGTTTCAAATAGAGTTGTTCAATTGTTCAATATCTCATAGAAATATATATGAAAAAATTAAATCGAAATCAGTTTGATTTTAATTGTATAAAGTACTTATACAAGAATCAAGTCATGAACATTAGGTCACGGTTTGCAAAGTTAATTTGCATTCCTTAAATCATAAATTTTTTAGTTCATGAGTATGAGAATCATATATAACCGATTTTAGCATTTCACCATTGTGTTCGCAAACTAGGTACGCGAACAGCAGCTCCAGACCTTGGCCTAGTCAAGTCGTTCACAAACCCGGTTCGCGAACAACTGTTCCGGATCCAACTTAGGTAAACCCGTTCGCATACTAGGTACGCAAACAAGAGTTACGGATCTTCTCAGGTAAATCCGTTCGCGTACTTGATATGAAAACAAGAGTTCCGTACCTGAATTATCACAATACAGTTCGCATACTAGGTATGCATACCATTTTGTATCCAGACATGGGTAATTATTCTAAACTCTCATTTCAATCATCGAAACATCCTTGGAAGACGACAATGGTAATCCTACACATACCATTAGCTTCAAATAATTTTCAAATGATCGAATGATCAATACGAAACTTCCCAAGCTAACATCAAATGACAATCTCACACAAATCATATAAGATGTTCAAGGTAATTTTCACATGATCATCTTTTGACTTAATATTTAGTTTCCAACAAATAAATTGTTTCCAACTAAAGTCGTCAAGAATATGATGAACATAGCTAAAGAAAAAAGCTTTCAACATATATTTTGAGAAATAGATAAGCGAGATAAACTCGGCCAAAATATCAAGTGTTTATAATATAAAAGTGTATATAGATACACTCGGTCAAAAAAGCTTCTATTAGTCTCATTAGAAGATATAATAGAGTAGACTTCTGAGTAATAGATAAGTTTTAGTCCCCACATACCTTTTGTTGATGAAGTTCCTCCAAGCTCCTCAGTAGATCTTCTTCTTCAATTGGTGAACGTCGTGAAGTCTAAAGCTCAACTATCCTAATCCGAGATATAGCTATAATAGACTAGAAATCAAGTATATAGTTTTGATCAACTAAACTTGACAAACATGCTTGAGATAGCAACGGTTGCGAGCTCGACCAAGCAGTGCTCTAACAATCTTCCCCTTTGTCAATTTTAGTGACAAAACTATCACTACAAATGGATTACAAAATAAATAAACTTTGTAGCTTCTCATCTATCATGCTTGATTTCCTTGTCTCTTCAACATTCCTTGAATTCTTCGTTACTCCAACAATTCTGAACGTGTTCAACTCATCATCATTGTTGTTGAATATCCGTATGCATAACAATAAGAAAACAGATATTCTCGATCATTGTTATACATTATCATAATATTACTATAGATAATTAAAGTCCAATTGTATCACAATTTTGAAATAATACTATGGTAATATGTATCACTCCCCCTTATTCAATACTTCCATCTTACAATGAAAACCACTCCCCCTTACATAATGATCCGTAAACCATATGTATGTAGTGTGAACTACCAAATAATTCTCCCCTTTTTGTCAATATAAATTGGAAAAGGTACGAAAAATATGGGATCATAATGAAATTTTCAAAAGATACTTCATGAATAAAAGAGAACATATCAACTTTGTTTCGATGATTTCACATAGTTGAAACTTAGTGTATTCATCAAGGAGTTTATAAATGTACAAGATAACTCCTACAATATTACATCGGCACTCCCCACAAATATATGGCAATTAAGTACAAGTTCAATTAAGAACTCTCCCCCATTTGATGCCATTCCCAAGAGAGCAACATGAGCAACCTTACTTTTACGAGAAAAGAATGATTTCTTTGGACATTAACAAACCACATGGATTTGTATCCAATAAACTCGAATAAATTAACCACAAGAAGATCTTATTGATTAATTAATCGGAAACACTCATCATAAGAAAAATTATGGAGCCATACAATACTTTCACATAAAAGTGGATCAGGGAAAGAGCATTACTACAGAATTTTTCAAAAGTTCATTCTATCTTTCATCAATATTTGCATAAAGACACAATAGACTTAACTTTTGAGCATACATGAGATAAGTACAGTTCACGAACGTAAACACATATATATCTCATAAGCAATTGCAATATGTGAAATCAAAAAGATTAAATACTGCAAAAATCATCTTCCAAAACACACCAAATCCCTTTTATGACCACCTTCCTTTACCAATTTCTTCTCTAGTATGAAACCAGTAGAAGAAATATTTTCAAAGATGTTACTACTAGAATCATTGAAGAATACAATTCTAACAGAGTCTTGGTCACTTGGTATGCTCATACTCATAAGAATAGATGAAGCAAGGTTTTTAGGCAACCTTTTTGAATTCTCACCAACACTATTGAATCTCCCCATGAAAACAAATAAAAAAAAATTAAGAGAGGAACAAGAAGAGAGTCTTACTTGATGAGCTTCTTTGTAGATGAAGACAAACCTTGCACTTCTTAGACCTCCAATTTTGGTCTTTAATGGAGCTGGTACGTGAACAGTAGAATTACCCCAGTTCGCGTACGCGGACGAGGTGAGGAAAAAGAAAGGTACGCGACCGTAACCTTTATATCCCCTTAAGAGGGCTTGGACCCGTGCTGGTACCGTAACCCATGAAGAAACAGGATTCCTAGATGGTTTAAGACAAACCCAAAACAAAATCCCGAACCATGAGGTTCGCACACTGAGACAATTTTTAAAACAATGTGATAAGGTAATCAGTTTTATTCTTAGCTCAATGAACAGTTCAAGAACATTCAGAGCACAAGAATAATTGATAATTTCATCACGTCACAGTATGGTAAATAAGATAGTAGAAAACTACGTAACATTATTTAACCTCAGGTGGGCAGAAATACTCTGACATAGAAGGTATAAAACAATAGGAGTTTCCTCAACACATTGAATCCATTCAAATGCCACAAACTTTTTGTCAAAGATTTTTTCTTATAAACTAAAAATAGTTTACTTCTCCAAAAAAAAAAAACTAGCCCAAAATAATACAAAATGACACAGCTAATCAAACTGTTACTTGCCCCATCTCAAGCTATATACAGATGGGATCGAGTCAAATCTTGTTATCAAGAGGCTAGATGTGCAGGAGACTTCTTACGCACCATCTCAGGTTGATATTTGTGATATTTACCAGTGGTATAATCATAGTAATGATGATACATAGGCTTAATTGATCTTTTTGACTTCTCTTTCTTATGATTAAGAGGTGGAACTTTCCGATATTTAGAACATGCAACAAACTCAGCATAGATCTTTTTATTGATTTTACAAGAGTTGTTGACATGACCAGATTTCAAATCATGAATACATGACCTGAGAGAATCGTAACTAACACCAGGACAACCTTTTTCCTTAGTCGAAAAGGTGCTCGAAGAATTTAAAAGTATCTTCAAAAGATGTAACTAGATATTTGTCGATAGATCCATCATGATAGAATTCCTCAAATAGAATGAGTAACAATCTAGTGAGGTTCCATATCCTTGAGATTTTGTACACACATTTCCTACAACGACTTTTCTTAGAGGAGCCTATTCCTTTTCCTTTAGATTGTTTTTCATCAGCTAAGATTTTTTTCTTAGTTGACTCGAGATTATCTTGAGAGACCAGAAGTCTTGTGAAAAATAAACTATGAACAACCTTTGTGTCGGACCGGAAAATTACGCCTTTGGCGCGTTGCCCCGCAGGCCGTAACTTCCCCGATGTGTGGTGTGCTTGGGAACGACACACAAAAGACTTGCAAGTATACAAGGTCAAGTTTTAGTATAGAAAGTAAGAATGGGACCAGTCCACAGGGAGTGGGAGCATACAAGAAATTATCCTAAGCTATCAATGGGTGCAAAGCACTATGGCAGTGAGCAAGGCAAGGTAATATGGCAGATGCAAAGAACCAAAACAGTTAACAAACCAAAGCAGTTAACACAAGATGGCAAAACAGCAAAGATTAAATGGCAGAGGATATAAAATAAAAATAGCAGGGAACCAAGGATGTAAGCCAAGGGCAGGGGGAGTTTGTGCACTGATTTCAGTGCACAACAGCTACAAATTGCAAGAAACTAAACAAGCAAAACAGGTAAGGAGATAAACTGAACAGGAAGCAAAACAGAACTGAATTTAAGTGACTGTAAAAGGGATTGTGGCTAAGCTAAGGTCTTAGAATCCACCTTTGTGTCCTAGCCAAGCAATGTGATCCTAGGTTGAGTTGAAAATCCTATGCATACATCTAGAATGGGAGGAAAACTAATTTGCTCACTAGTTTGCCCCTAGCATTGACTGTCTTTTGACAGAACAATCAATCACAGGAACTATGAGCATCAATCTCTTACCATTGCTCAATCAAAACAGACATCAGGATAACTATCCTAGCAATTCACCATTTGACAATGCACTAGGCTTCATCTGAGCCTCAGCCTAATGCAGTTTAGCTCATGCTAAACATGTAACTAGCAATAACATTCATTGAGTATGATAATTCAAGCAACATTCAACATTCGAGATAATTGAAAACAACATGCACACATTCACTGTTAACTGCATAAGAAGAACTGAAATTGGAATTGCATCAAAATAAATTTGTTTCAATTCTCTACTGGCTAGTCCAGAGATGCCGAATTTTACAACCCCTAACACCCTTTTATAGTTACAGCCCAAAAAAAACTAAAATCCCCAAATCAGTAAAATTAGGGTTTACTAAAAAATCTAAAATTGACCTTTACCTAATCTCTGAAATCAATCAATGGTCTCGACCCATTCTTCTATTGCTTCTCCTCTTCCGTAATTGGTGGTTTGATTTCACTAACTCTGTTTCTCTCAAACCTAGTTTCTAGGTTCACTGTTTTTGAACAGATAAAAGGGTTGAGAGAGAAGGAGCTAGATATCATGGTGGTGTCCTTTAGTGATGGAGGGGGTGGCTGATTGATGGGGTACAGTGATGGAGGTGGTTGAGCGGACATGGTGGAGGTGATGGTCGCTGTAGAGGAATGGAGAAGATGGAGTCGATGGTTTTGGGAAGAAGGGTGTGTTTGTTTTGCGGGTATAGGTATTTGGTTGTTTGGGTGTTGAGCGGGCTCATCAAATCTTGATGTTTCGCGAAGGGAATCCGTGGGATGATAACTTCTGAAACGGATCTAACGGCGAGATGGAGACAGATTATGAGCGACAGTTGGATGCAAAAATACAACGAAACTAACGGCTCAAGATGGAGTTAGGTGCTGTAGTGTTGGTAAGGTGCATCGAAATCTGATGCATGATGACGCAGCGACCGTTGGATGATGGAATGGATCCAATCTTACGGTTAAGAAGGAAAACGGGTTTGGGTATTGAATTTTGGGTTTAGGAGATGGATTTGGGCTTAGGAATTGGATTTGGGCTTAGGTAATCTTGAGCCCACTTCTTCTTTAAGAACAATTTCTTCCTTTTTAAGCCCATTTTTCCTTGAGTCTTCCATAACACATTCTTCACTTCTTTTCCGCTAGAGATTCCACCGGCTTTCTCCCGTGTCTTTGCTCTTTTGGCTCCGCAACTCATCTAGTCTTTATTTGGTACCTAAAAATACAAAATTAATTAATAAAAATATTTATTCTTGAAAACAATGAAAATACAGAATACGGGATAAAATGTAGAATTAATGCACAAAAGATGAGTTAAATGCCAAGAAAAATATATAGAAATATGCACTTTTTAGCACTCATCAAATACCCGCAAACCTGAATTTTACTTGTCCTCAAGTAAAACAAAACTAAGGAAATCCTACCTATACCACTGTCGCTGGTCTCTCGAATGCATTTAGCATATGCACTAAGCCTTTTAAACCACTAAGTGTCCCTAGTGGACGAGTTAAGTCTCGTGAAGGTTTGCTTAGAACGTACCTACAAAGTTCTAGGTCAAAATATAAGCTCATATTCCATCAAATGTGACATGTGCAAGTCAGTTTAAGCTCACAGCAAAATAGAGATGTCAATCTAGCTATCAAAGGCACAATCCTAGCACTGATAACAAATAAAGACATGTGATAAGAGTGTAAAGTGTATCTACACATGTGTAAAGAAAGATCGGATGTTATGACTACTAATCACCAAGAGATAGTTTCTCAGGCTAAGAACCAAGGTCGAAATCTAGCTAGCTGTCCGGACTTTACGAGAATTGTGAATGAGTTGGAGGTATTTCACAATTACTCGCGTTGTACATCAATGGCATACACCCTCCTTGCTTATTACAATGAAACAAAAAATGACTATTTACATGACTCTTATTTACATTGACTACTCTCTTTTTATTTTTGGAACAAGAGATGATGGAATTGATAAATACTTGATTTTTTTGTATTTTTCTGATATTTTTTTGAATATATACATCGTTTTTTTTTTTTTTTTTTTTTTGATAAAGAAACACTTTTGATACATATACAAAAGGAAACAAAAGATTACATGACACTTTGCAAGAGGTAGCCCTTTTTGATGCACCCAGTTAAATTCGATGGTTGTTTTTCTTAATGTAACCTCCACCTTCTATCCCAACCAACCAAAGAACAAGCTAGTCAAGTTTCGTTCAGTATTCTAAAGTGATTGGCAACTAAAACTTCCGATAGAACACCTTGAAGATCGAGGCTATACATGTATTGGTAGATCGTGCGCGTGCAAGTTTCTTATCACTATGTGAATTGTGCTAGAATCAGGGTGCCTAAATATCTAGACTAAGACTCCTAATAATTACATATTTGCACAAGAGTCAACATTTCAAGGTAAATGAGCTCGATTTTTATGTTTTGTTTTTTCAATTTTTAATTTTTTTATTTTGATTTTTCAATTTTTTTGGAATTTTTCAATTTTTTCAAAAAGATGGAGTTTTGTTTTCAATTATGGCATATTATCGTGGTATCTACTCTATACCCCCAAACCTGAACTAAACATTGTCCTCAATGTTTAAAAATATGGAAAGAATTAAAATACAACATATGGAAAGGGACATGCTGAGTAGAGTAAAAGGAGAGAGAATACCCGATTTCGGCGAAAGCAGAATTAAAACTCTCGTTATCCAAGGCAAAACTCCAACATATTCGGAGTCACAATGGATGAGCACAAAATATATACAAAAGGAAATTTAACTAACACATTATCTACAAGAAAATTTGGTTTTTAATGGGATTGGACTTTTTGGGAAAAATTTGGTTTTGTCGGGAGTGAAAACTTTTGGTTTTTAGGGAAAAAGGCTTTTGGTTTTTCAATGGGAAAAAACGCAGCTACTTATTACAAGGGTGGACCAGTTAGTCCACATAGACTGGGTCCTCCAGGTTGGTTGTTTCAGTGTCGGGTGGGAATGGTTCAAGGAATGGTTTTAATCTCTGCCCGTTGACTTTGAAAATGTTCTTGTTGGAGACATCCAAGCTCTACAGCTCCATGAGGAAAACTGTGCGTACTAGGTACGGTCCCTTCCATCTGGAACGCAGTTTTCCTGGAAAAAGATGTAACGGGAGTCATACAGCAAGACTTTCTGACCAGGAGTGAAGGATTTGCGTAGAATACGCTTGTCATGAAATATCTTCATCTTCTGCTTATAACCTGGCACTGTCATAAGCCTCATTTCTCAATTCTTCCAACTCGTTGAGTTGAAGTTTCCGTTGAATTCCAGCTTCGTCCAGAGAAAAGTTCAGTTGCTTGATTGCCCAATAAGCTCGATGTTCTAACTCCACAGGAGATGGCACGGCTTTCCATACACTAGACGATAGGGGGACATGCCAATTGGTGTCTTATACGCTGTTCTATAGGCCCACAAAGCATCATTCAATCTTATGACCAATCTTTCCTAGACGGGTTAACCGTCTTTTCTAGAATGTGCTTGATTTCCCTATTAGACACTTCCACTTGTCCACTGGTCTGAGGGTGGTACGGAGTAGCAACCTTGTGAGTTATGCCATACTTGCGTACTAAAACTCAAGTACTATTGCAAAATGTGAACCACCGTCACTGATGATAGCTCTAGGGGTACCAAAACGTGAAAATATGTTTTCCTTTAAAAGAAAGTACCACCTTGTGGTCATTTGTTCTGGTTGCGATGGCTTCTACCCACTTGAACGTAATCAACGCGACTAGATGTACAACTTGCTGTCAGACATGGGAAATGGACCCATGAAGTCGATCCCCCAAACATCAAAAATCTCAACAATCAAATAGGATTCAATGGCATCATGTTTCTCCTTGAAATGCTTCCAGCTTTGACAACGTTCACAGCAACACAATAATCATGGCAATCCTTGAACAACGATGGCCAATAGAACCCACTGCAAGATCTTTGCAGCGGTTTTCTTGGCACTGAAATGGCCTCCACAGCTTGGTCATGACAGAAAGATATCACATCTTTCTGTTCGGTTGGGGACACATTCCTAATGATTTGGTCTGGGCAGTACTTAAACAAATATGGGTCATCCCAAAGGAAATGTTTAACTTCAGCCAGGAATTTAGAGCGGTCTTGTCTCGACCAACGTGAGGGCATCCTACCTGTAGCGAGGTAGTTAACAATATCAGCAAACCAAGGAAGGTCTGAGATAGACATCAGCTGTTCATCTGGGAATGATTCTCTAATCAGCTCAAATTCATCAATAGACTCTAAAGTTAATCTAGACAAATGATCAGCAACCACATTCTCACAACCTTTCTTATCACGGATTTCGAGATCGAATTCCTGTAATAATAGTATCCATCGAATAAGGCGAGCTTTAGCATCCTTCTTGGAAAGAAGATACTTCAAAGCCGCATGGTCTGTGTATATGATGATCTTAGACCCTATCAGATAAGATCTAAACTTGTCTAATGCGAAAACGACGGCAAGCAATTCCTTCTCGGTAGTTGAATAATTGAGTTGGGCATCATTAAGGGTTTTGCTAGCATAGTATATCACATATGGTAGTCTATCAACTCGCTGTCCTAAAACAGCACCAACAGCATAATCAGAGGCATCACACATAAGTTCGAACGGAAGCTTCCAATCGGGTGGTCGGACTATAGGAGCGGTGGTGAGAAGGGTTTTTAATTCCTCCCATGCCTTCACACAAGCAGCATCGAAATTGAAGGCAACATCTTTGGAGAGAAGACTGCACAGAGGTCTGGAGATTTTGCTGAAATCTTTGATGAATCGCCGGTAAAAACCAGCATGACCTAGAAATGATCTGATCTCCTTCACAGAGCGAGGTTGTGGTAGATGTTGAATGAGGTCAACTTTAGCTTTATCCACTTCAATTCCTTTTTCTGAGATGATGTGTCCTAGAACTATTCCTGAATTCACCATAAAATGGCATTTTTCCCAATTTAGAACAAGGTTCTTTTCTTTACATCTGGATATCACAGGGCAAGATGCTTCAAACATTCGTCAAACGAGGAACCAAAAACAGAGAAATCATCCATAAAGATCTCGAGAAAACTATCTATCATGTCAGAAAAAATGCTCATCATGCAACGCTGAAAAGTAGCAGGTGCATTACACAACCCGAAGGGCATACGTCTATAAGCAAACGTCCCAAATGGACACGTGAATGTAGTTTTTTCCTGATCTTCCGGAGCAATGTGAATTTGGTTATAACCGGAAAAGCCATCTAGAAAACAGTAGTGACTGTGTCCAGACACACGTTCTAGCATTTGGTCAATGAAAGGGAGCGGGAAGTGATCCTTCCTTGTTACTGTGTTCAACTTCCTGTAGTCGATGCATACTCGCCATCCTGTGGTTGTACGAGTAGGGACTAATTCATTCTTGTCGTTCTGAACTACAGTAATGCCTGACTTCTTAGGCACAACTTGAATGGGACTAACCCATTTGCTATCAGGTATTGGGTATATGATACCCGCATCAAGTAGTTTCAGGATCTCTCCTTTGACTACATCTCTCATGTTAGGATTAAGTCTCCTTTGCATTTCCCTCGATGGTTTGGCATTCTCTTCAAGGTTAATGTGGTGCATGCAAATGGTGGGACTAATTCCTTTGAGATCTGAGATGGTCCATCCTAAGGCCTCTTTGTGTTCCTTAAGTACTTCTAAAAGCTTACTTTCCTGTTCCGTGTCTAAACATGATGAAATAATGACAGGTAAAGTATCAGAAGAACCTAGGAATGCGTACTTCAACGTACTAGGCAATGTTTTCAATTCAAGCTTGGGTGGCTCAACAATGGATGGAATAGCTTGGAATCAGAGAGTAAGGGTGGTTCCACTTCATATTTCCTTTCAGTGACGTCCATTTGAGGTACAGATTCGAGCAGAGATAGGACGTCACTACAGTATGCATCATCATAGGAATCTGAGTTAAAGTTCTCCATACATGCTTGAAAGGGGTCGACGGATAGAATGTTAGTCAACGAATCTTGTAAATCCTTCAATCATATTAACTTCATGCACATCATCATCATCAAGATTCACAGGTTGTTGACTAATATCGAACACATTCAATTCTACCGTCATGTTGCCAAAAGACAGTTTCAACACTCCATTACGACAATTAATGATCGCGTTGGACGTAGCCAAGAAAGGACGTCCTAAGATGACAGGAATGTGACAGTCTGGGTTTTGTACAGGTTGAGTGTCTAAGACAATGAAGTCTACGGGAAAATAGAATTTGTCAACCTTGATCAAAACGTCTTCGACCACTCCACGAGGAATCTTGACAGATCGGTCTGCCAGTTGTAGAGTGATAGATGTTGGCAACTCCCCAAGACCTAACTGCTCATAAACAGAATATGGCAGTAGGTTAACACTTGCACCTAGGTCTAATAACGCTTTATTGACCGTGTGTTCTCCTATAGTGCAAGAAATTGTTGGACATCCTGGATCCCTAAACTTGGGTGGAGTTTTGTTCAGAATGATGGAACTCACCTGCTCAGCTAAGAAAGCACGTTTGCACATTGAGCTTGCGCTTTTGAGTACACAAGTCTTTGAGGAATTTGGCATAAGCAGGGATTTGCTTGATTGCTTCAAGAAAAGGAATGTTGATGTTGACTCTCTTGAACAGATCTAACATCTCATTGTAATGGGTACTTTTCTGTTGATAGATCAATCTTTGAGGAAATGGGGCAACAGGAGAATGAGTTGGCAAAGGGACATTCACAGCAGTAGAATTGTCAGGCTTTCCAACTTGCTCAGATTCTTTGGTTTTCTGGGGTTGTGGAGACAGCGTGGAATTTGTATCAGATTCATTAGGTTCGCCCACGTTGTTCTCGATGACTTTACCACTTCGGAGGGTGGTAATGGCATGGACTTGATCTGGAGGTTTCCTGCAGGATGGCCTGTTTGAAATACCTCTTGGATTTTGTTGGGGTTGGCTCGGAAGTTTACCCTTTTCTCTCTCACAATTTGACCATCTTTTGATCAGATTTTTGACTTTGCACAACTCTGGAACATTTCCTCTAGGGGGATAATCTCTTGTCGGTATTGTGTTGAGGATATGATTGTTGTTGAGAGTTTGATTGTTGTTGAGGGTTTCTCGGGTGTTGATAACCTTGATTGTTCTGATATCCCTGATTGTTTTGATAGCTCTGATTGGGTTGAGATGGTCCTCCCTGAGTGGGTCCTTTTGACCATGAAAAGTTAGGGTGGTTTCTCCATCCTGGATTGTAGGTCTGTGAATAGGGTTATGTCTTGTTTTTGAAACATGGCATGTGCCTGTTCAAGCCTAGATTGGACTGCAAGCAAATCGGGACAATTTTGGAATTGATGGTTGGGATCGTTACAAGCGGCACAACAGACGAAGCGACATGTTCTCGGAGAGTAGTGGTGGAAGGTTTTGAATTTTTATGTAGTTCTAACTCTTCTAATCTCCTAACTATTGATGCCATGTTTGCTCTTCCCTCGAAATCTGCTTCAATCCTAAAAGCCTTCGCTTCGGATGTAGTCTTTCTGGGTTCACGGATGGATTCCCACTGTTGCGTCTTTTCAGCTACTTCAATCAAGAAGTCCCAAGACGCATCAGCAGTTTTGTCTACGAATAGACCATTACACATCGACTCAACCGTTGTTCGGGTGGACACATCTAGACCTTCATACAAAATTTGCACAAGTCTCCATTTTTCAAAACCATGATGGGGACATTGGAGCAATAATTCATTGAATCTCTCCAAGTATCTAGCTAAGGTCTCACCCTCTAATTGCACAAAGCTATTCAGACTTTGACGAATTGTCGCAGTCTTGTGATTCGGGAAAAACTTTTTGAAAAACTCCTTTATGAGGTCATCCCATGTCATGATGGATTGAGGCTGTAAAGCATAAGCCAGGCCTTTGCCTTATCTTTCAGGGAGAAAGGAAAGAGCCTTAACTTTAGGGTTTCGTCGGACATTTGAGTGAAACGCAGAGTTCCACAAATTTCCTCGAATTCTCTCACGTGGTGGTACGGGTTTTCATTCTCAACACCTCTAAAAATAGGAAGCATCTGTATTGTGCTCGATTTCAGCTCATAATGGCCATTATCCTCGGGTAGCACAATACAAGAAGGTTGACTGGCTCTAGTTGGGTACATATAATCCTTGAGGGTACGGGGTTCTCCCATTGTTTCGGTTGATCTGGACTGTCTCCTCAGAACTTAGAATTTCGATAGGTTCGTCTGATTAATTCTAACAAGTCTGTTTGTTTGGTCTCTATAGGTCACAATCATGTCCTAGTAGGTACCTTAACTAACATTTGGTCAGAGCAATCGGAAACAATTTGGCCACAAGGCCCAATATTTGGTTTAAAATGGGTTTGATGATTTGGTTTTGAGTGGGTTTTGGTTTTAATAAGGGATTTTGTTTTTGGTTTAAAATTGGGCTTTGGAAAAATTTTGAACTAAACCTAGCATAAATTAGCACAACCCATAAAAGAAAATAAAAACAATAATAATAATTAAGACAAGCCCATAAAAGAAAAAGAAAAGAAAGAAAAATAAAAGAAAAATAAAGACAAAAAAAATAATTACAGTCCCAAATAAAAAAAAAGAAAAAAGAAATAAAGGAAAATAAAAATTATTACAATCCCAAATAAATAATTAAATTAATTATTACAAGCCCGAATTTGAATTTAAATGAGGCCCAAGTGGGTTAACTCATGGGTTAGGCTTACTTGATTTTTGGAGGGAAGCCCAAAAATAGGCTTTTGGTCCCCTTTTAGTTGCACAGCCCAGTTGGGCTTTAGGATCGTCCTAAGCAGCTCACGCTCAAGCCCAGCAACAACAGGTGGAACAGAGCCCAGCAGCAGCAACAGCAACGAAACCCAGCTCAGTTGAAGTGGTGAAGCCCAGCAGTAATGGTGGCACAAGCCCACCTCAGTTGGACGAGCCCAGCAACTTGTTGAGATGCAGCAGCCCAGCCCAGTTCGCAGATGAAGCAGCAGGCTTGGCTTGGCAGCAGCAGGCTTGGTTCACCAGCTCCAGCAACAGCAACACAGCAGCACAAGGTTCCAGCACAGCAGCAGCAGCAGCTCAGGTGGCCAGCAACACAGCTCTGCAGCAACTCAGTGGCACCTGCAATGATAGTGATGAAGCTCAGACAACTCAGTGCAATGATTGCAGGTCAGGACAGCAAAGAAATCAGCAGCAGCAAGCACCACTCCCCGGCAGCGGCGCCAAAAACTTGGTGTGCTTGGGAACGACACACAAAACTTGCAAGTATACAAGGTCAAGTTTTAGTATAGAAAGTAAGAATGGGATCAGTCCACAGGGAGTGGGAGCATACAAGAAATTATCCTAATCTATCAATGGGTGCAAAGCACTATGGCAGTGAGCAAGGCAAGGTAATATGGCAGATGCAAAGAACCAAAACAGTTAACAAACCAAAGCAGTTAACACAAGATGGCAAAACAGCAAAGATTAAATGGCAGAGGATATAAAATAAAAATAGCAGGGAACCAAGGCTGTAAGCCAAGGGCAGGGGGGTTTGTGCACTGATTTCAGTGCACAACAGCTACAAATTGCAAGAAATTAAACAAGCAAAACAGGTAAGGAGATAAACTGAACAGGAAGCAAAACAGAACTGAATTTAAGTGACTGTAAAAGGGTGGTGGCTAAGCTAAGGCTTAGAATCCACCTTTGTGTCCTAGCCAAGCAATGTGATCCTAGGTTGAGTTGAAAATCCTATGCATACATCTATAATGGGAGGAAAACTAATTTGCTCACTAGTTTGCCCCTAGCATTGACTGTCTTTTGACAGAACAATCAATCACGGCACTATGAGCATCAATCTCTTCCCTTGCTCAATCAAACAGACATCAGGATAACTATCCTAGCAATTCACCATTTGACAATGCACTAGGCTTCATCTGAGCCTCAGCCTAATGCAGTTTAGCTCATGCTAAACATGTAACTAGCAATAACATTCATTGAGTATGATAATTCAAGCAACATTCAACATTCGAGATAATTGAAAACAACATGCACACATTCACTGTTAACTGCATAAGAAGAACTGAAATTGGAATTGCATCAAAATAAATTTGTTTCAATTCTCTACTGGCTAGTCCAGAGATGCCGAATTTTACAACCCCTAACACCCTTTTATAGTTACAGCCCAAAAAAAACTAAAATCCCCAAATCAGTAAAATTAGGGTTTACTAAAAAATCTAAAATTGACCTTTACCTAATCTCTGAAATCAATCAATGGTCTCGACCCATTCTTCTATTGCTTCTCCTCTTCCGTAATTGGTGGTTTGATTTCACTAACTCTGTTTCTCTCAAACCTAGTTTCTAGGTTCACTGTTTTTGAACAGATAAAAGGGTTGAGAGAGAAGGAGCTAGAGAGTATCATGGTGGTGTCCTTTAGTGATGGAGGGGGTGGCTGATTGATGGGGTACAGTGATGGAGGTGGTTGAGCGGACATGGTGGAGGTGATGGTCGCTGTAGAGGAATGGAGAAGATGGAGTCGATGGTTTTGGGAAGAAGGGTGTGTTTGTTTTGCGGGTATAGGTATTTGGTTGTTTGGGTGTTGAGTGGGCTCATCAAATCTTGATGTTTCACGAAGGGAATCCGTGGGATGATAACTTCTGAAACGGATCTAACGGCGAGATGGAGACAGATTATAAGCGACCGTTGGATGCAAAAATACAACGAAACTAACGGCTCAAGATGGAGTTAGGTGCTGTAGTGTTGGTAAGGTGCATCGAAATCTGATGCATGATGACGCAGCGACCGTTGGATGATGGAATGGATCCAATCTTACGGTTAAGAAGGAAAACGGGTTTGGGTATTGAATTTTGGGTTTAGGATATGGATTTGGGCTTAGGAATTGGATTTGGGCTTAGGTAATCTTGAGCCCACTTCTTCTTTAAGAACAATTTCTTCCTTTTTAAGCCCATTTTTATCCTTGAGTCTTCCATAACACATTCTTCACTTCTTTTCCGCTAGAGATTCCACCGGCTTTCTCCCGTGTCTTTGCTCTTTTGGCTCCACAACTCATCTAGTCTTTATTTGGTACCTAAAAATACAAAATTAATTAATAAAAATATTTATTCTTGAAAACAATGAAAATACAGAATATGGGATAAAATGTAGAATTAATGCACAAAAGATGAGTTAAATGCCAAGAAAAATATATAGAAATATGCACTTTTTAGCACTCATCAATGAGCCATGATGATGCTACGATCCGGGCCTTCAAGCTAGGAAAATGCACGTCCATTTGCCCTTGCAAGCATTCTCGTGGAGCATAATGCAGCTAACTTAGCTTCCACATCGTTCCAACTTACCCTTGTTATGCGAAGGGTTTATTATGAAAACAAAAACTTTCCTAAAACGACAAAAACAGCCTTTTGAGGCCCTAAACGATGGAATTTGGATAAACTATGGTGACCATGTGGATCTATAGATCACATGTCTTGATCTTTGGGCCGTTTTCCATCAAAATGGACTCCTCTTGAGCTAAATTACGACACTCGGGTTTTTAGCCTATGTCGAACGCCTTGATAGAAAGTATGAGAATCCAGTGAATGGAATGCAACTTGCCTCATCAAGTTTGGCCACAATCATCTCTTGCGTCGAGCTACCGATCCAGATGATATGAAAGGCCAATATGTCGCAATCATCCATCAATTAGATGATATGAGAGGCCAGTATCTCGCAATCATCCCTCAATTAGATGATATGAGCAACAAAGTGCTGCACCGACAATGCTGCAACTCATTGCGACTGCCTACGTACCCTTCCCTACTCTAAAGGGATCAAGCACAGACCGTAGTTCATCCTCGAAGGGACCGGAACCTTAAGCCAAACTCGTTTGCAAGGCCGTGGCCTAGCAATAATGGTAATGGCCTCATCCGTATAGGCCATTCCGTCAAGATGCACAATGATTATGCATCATCGGGTCCGCGATATGGCATAGTGATTCCTAAGCATCAAATGCTCTCTTTGAAAGGCTACGCAACTATAAATGAGACTTAGGCATCATTTATACTCTTCCGGCTAAGTTATGAAGCTTACTTGGTACATAGTCCGCATATGAACCTTCAAACAACTACCCCTCCCTATATATGTCTTAATGGAATTTCTACAAGTATGGAAAGGGGACCAAATTGACATGTATGCTTCATTGTTCATCCGCAATGATTGCGTTCCTTCGCAATGATTGTGTTCATTCTCAATGATTGCGTTACTTCGCAATGATTGTGTTCATCCGCAATGATTGCGTACAATGATTGCGCAATACTCGTTCGGCCAGCCCTCTCTGGCCTGATGCACAATGATTGTGAGATATTAGTTCTAGGCCAATAGTCTCCATAATACGCAATGATTACGCTGCAATCTCGAAGCCACCTACCCAACTGGCCTAATGCATCATGATGATGCAACATTGGACTTTTGTCGATATGCCTACGCAATGTGCCTTCCTTGGCACCAAATATGGCCCCGGGGCAAATGCATCTCACTATACAAAGGAAGCATTGGATGAAGCTTCATCACAAGCAAATGGCACATCTTTTAGCATGCGCCATGCTAAAAACACGGGGTGTTACAACCTTTAAGGATTTCTGGTTACCTCACATATTCTCAGAACAAGTTTCCCAAAATGATTTCCTATTAGGACAATTTTTAGGATCAAACAAACACAAACTTATCAGGTTTATCGTGTTTGTTTGTTGTATGGTCTGTCATAGGCACAACAAATTAATAAATATATTTCTCACTAATTAACTGGTAATATAGCGATAGTAAGAGATCGTTCCCACAGAGAGTTGTGTAATAGATAGGTTATTTGATCAGCAAGATAAAGTAAATAACAAATGGGGGATTTGGTTTAAAGTATAAATAAAAAGACAATAAAGAAAAGAGATGATCAAGGAATCCTTCGCCGTTACCAAGCGATAACTGGATTAATATAATTATATATTGTTCGTAAGAATCATTCATCACCAACCGTGGAATAACAGCTAGCTCAGTGTTATCCCCAAAACTCCTTGTACCACGGATGCGAAATCTCTCCTATATCAGATTCTACTCAACTGAACCACCAAGTACTAGCTCACTCAAGGTGTAATCCAATGAATGCTTTAAGCTTTGTGAATTAGGTTAATCCCAGTAGTTAAACTCTTAGCTCAAGGTTTACTTACTGGTGTTGCTTTCACACACGATTCCTCCACAGAATCCCTCTGTAAGGTCTCGTGATTTCTACTTGTGTAGAGAGTCATTCGACAATTACTTATATCCTAACTTCCACTAGCAATAGAACAATTAATAGATCAATATAGCATGCACTCCAAATCAATCCAATAATCACTCATAAACCCTAGATATATATATTAAAAACAAACGATGGTGATACAAACTATCAATAGGTTTGTATTATTAATAAAGCTTCACGCTTAGAACATTGAATTCATCCTTAATCAACAAAGGATTTAGCTATTCATATTACAAAGAAGATGATAATGGTGGTTTCCCCTTAAAGGGGTAAACCCTAGGTTTTTGATGTAGAACTTGTGATATGAGATTCGATTATTGATTTAGTTTTACATAACCTAATATCTTTTTATAGGTTTACATTACTTGGTCTCCAAGTATTTAGTTTGGTTCAAGAACCCGACCCGAGATAACGAAATAACGACCCCAAACGTGCCATTAGGCTTTCCAAGGTGTTAATACACATTTTAAACTTTCTAAGTTCGCGAACTCAGTCCGCAAACTTCAAGTTCCATCAAATATTTTCGGAATTAAAGTGTGAAAACCCGTCCACGAACTTTATTGTCTTCGGTATTCAATAAAAGCTTGTTTTGGCCACAACTTCTTCATCCGAACTCGGAATGACCTCATTATTTTTGCATTCTTTTTATCTTTCAATGATCTTGAATATGGTGATGAGAAATCCTTAATTTGAATGATTTAAGATCGGTATTTGGCCCTTCTCTTGTTTTTTAGCGTTTTGCTCCTTTTCGTCGCACTTCTTCCACTTCTCTTGGACTTTGGCACTTGGATACTTGGAATACTTCTCTTCTTAGCTATTTTAAGCACTTTGTAGCTCCTTTTTGGATGATTCACCTATTAGAGGCAAATAAGAGAAAACAAGAGTAATAATACGAATACATGCAAGAATAATAGCTAAAACAAGTATGAAATGGACACTAAAATCATATGAATTATGCACTTATCAAATTCCCCCACACTTAGATTTTGCTAGTCCTCGAGCAAACTAAATAAAACTAATCACAAATACAACAACTCCATGTCGTGAGGATATGGTTACTCTTAGCATGAATAACAGGCCTTTAAACCCCTAGGTGTCCCTAGTGGACGAGTTATAGTCTCGTGGGGGCTTAAAAGAGATATACCCACAAAACCTACTCCAATCTCTCGTCTTGGAAGACCCACTAAGGATAGACACAAAGTAGAAAGCCAAATAATTAGCTTGCGTATGTTCTTTAGCTAAAAACATCCCACATGCATTCCAATCATCACACACAAGCAATTACTTACGTGTAACATTCAACCTGATTGCAAAACTCTATTAAGATATTCATCGTACTTGTTGCAACGTTTGCCACAACACTCGCATACTGAAATCACATGGATAGATAAGATAATGGAAATAGAAAAGTGAAGTATGCAAATGTTGACTAAAGTGAAAGATGTTACCCACAATACTTGTATGAATGTCGTCAAAGGATTCTTATTTATAGCGCAATAGTTGAGAGAAGCACCCATTTAACTCGACCACATGATTAGATACTCTAAGCGCATGTTCCTTTTCAGCAAGTACATGATAGTTGCCTTGGATTCTGCGTTCCACGCTTGCTTAGGCGACGGACACAGGGACAACGTTTCACACATACTGCTATCAAAGTGTCAAGAACCTCATCAGTAGTCTTTTTGACTTGCTATATAATGATGATATGGTTTTTTTTCATCGATTATGACTAGTCCGCAATTCCGGACATGTCATTTATTAGTGTCGATAAATGAAGAGGAGCCTTATATATTTTTTTTTCTTTTTTCGGCTCACTCTTTTATGAGTGTAAGACAATTGTCTATGGGGCTTTCAAATACTCAACCAATGATTACCTTGCTACAACATCCATGGCAGTATCAGGATCCCACCAAATCACTTTAGAGAAACATATAACTGCAAAAATAAAAAGAAAGTGATTCAGTAATGATTAATTGCGAGGATGAATCTTTCAAATAACTACCATAGATTAGTTTCGCATTCAATTATGAACGTATATATTTAAGGATTGTGGAATGATAAAGTGGAACTCAATCTATAGCCGTAAGAACTGTTTCAACCTAAAAAGGTTTAGTGTGTCATCCTAAATAGCTCATAATTAACTCCAAAAGATGAAGTTTCAAGAATGCAAGAAATCAAAGAGTATGATTTTTTTTTATTTATTTATTTTATATATACCAAACATGCTTAACTACTCCCCCACACTTAAACTCAACATTGTCCTCGATGTTCAAAATCGAAAATTCTGATTTCTGACATAACAGCCCTGAAAAACTCGAAAACTATACAAATGGGTAGGTAAATAGGAAAAACATCCTGAACAAAAATTGTTCGACTACGTCTTTTCTATAGTGTGTCAAAAGGGTACAGTGTTTCGATAAATGGTCTGACTTTTATGGCCTCCAGACTGACTAACATGCAATCTGAAAAAGTTCTGGAAAAATACCAAAACTCAAATGTCCAGGCCTATCGCTCCAACTTAACAGACTCCAAATTCAGATTTTCTTTTTGTAAAAGAAAGGTATGTCTGTCCTCTTTAAAAGTTTGGGTCAACCACTCAAATCGGCCTTCGTATGAAGTCTCGACGGCTATTCTCGTAACAAGTGCGCAGTCAGAATTTTCTGACGATAATTCGTCAAAACTTTCATTATAGATATAGGACTTTGTAAAATATAAGATTGGAATTCAAGATATGATATGAAAAATAAGAAAATTAAAAACAAAAGGGATATAAATACAAAACCGATGGGTTGCCTCCCATTTAGCGCTTGGTTTAACGTCGTCAGCCCGACATTATTGTTATCGTCCGTACACCAACAATCTGAAAATTTGGTAATTATTTCAAATAACAATATGCAATTCAAATAATAGATTCACAAAAACGTTAGCACAAGATATATATATTGAATCTATCACTTTATTGAAGTTTCCCCCACACTTAGTCCTTTCTACACTCGAAAGTGGATAGAGAACATAGAATTCGGGAACTTCAAAAGATTCCTCAGCTTGATGAACCTGCACAATTCTTGAATTAAACACATCAAGTGGTGGATATTTAGAAGCAAAATAATTCGTTAAAACTTTTGAAGCACACAACTCCAATCATAAGTGAGGTATTTTCTTAAAAGTTGGGTTAACAACTTTTTTAGAATCTACTTCAATTGGATGGAAAGGATCAATAGATATAGAATTATGCAAAGGATTTGACAAACCTTGTTCCAGATCCTCATTAATTATCTCCAATGAATTATTTACCTCAAGTATATCGTGGTCCTCTACAGAACTATTATTATCTAGCTCAATTGGGTCTTCCACGACTTCAATAAATTTGGTTTCATTCTCAATGTCCATCTCTTCAACAACCTCGTCATTGGAATTGGAATCCTCTCCAAAAACGTCTAGTTCATTGATGCAACTCCTAATTTCTTCGTTTGAGTACGTTACACCATTTATAACAATAGATATGTCATACCCAGTCTCCTCCTTTTGAATAGGCGAATGATCGTTATTATGATCCGGAGTTGGAATAATTATATCATTGTTACAAGAACTTTCGAAAGGTTGCTCATCTTCATCGGAATCTTCGTCATCCATAGGAATTTCAGAATCGTTTTGGTTTTGAGGCCAAATTTCTTCCTCATATCTATTCTTATTGAGTTGAGAAATTTGACTCCTTGAAGTTTCCCTAGCCTGGTTGCGCTCATCCATCTTTTGAATATGCAGGTCTATTTTATCAATATGTTGTTGCATCATATCAATCAGACTAGAAAACTTGTTAGAAGCATCACTATTCTCCCATCCTTGTGATTGTTCACTTACATGCCCGTCATAAGTTTGTTGACATGTATGAGAATATCCATAAGATTCCGTGGGATATTGATCATAGCCAAAAGATTGGTTTTGATTATACCCATAGGATGTTTGGTAGTTGTCATATGAATGAGATTGAAAACCATATTGATTACCATTATAATATGATGATTGGTCTTGTGCTTCGTACATGTTATTTCCGTAAGGAAACATGAAGACTCAGAAGAACAAAAGAGAAAATAAAAACAAGCCAAACAAATGACAAATCAATTAGCGACTGCTCCCCGGCAGCGGCGTCAAAATTTGTATGGGCTGTCGTAGGCACAACAAATTAATAAATATATTTCCCACTAATTAAATGGTAATATAGCGGTAGTAAGAGATCGTTCCCACAGAGAGCTGTGTAACTGATAGGTTATTTGATCAACAAGATAAAGTAAATAACAAAGGGGGGATTTGGTTTAAAGAGTATAAATTAAAAGACAATAAAGAAAAGATATGATCAAGGAATCCTTCGCCGTTACCAAGCGATAACTGGATTAATATACTTATCTACTGTTCGTAAGAACCATTCATCACCAACCGTGGAATAACAGCTAGCTCGGTGTTATTCCCAAAACTCCTTGTACCACGGATATGGAAGCTCTCCAATATCAGATTTTATTCAACTGAACCACCAAGTAGTAGCTCACTCAAGGTGTAACCCAATGAATGCTTTAAGCTTTGTGAATTAGGTTAATCCCAGTAGTTAAAATCTTAGCTCAAGGTTTACTTGATGGTGTTGTTTTCACACACGATTCCTCCACAGAATCCCTCTGTAAGGTCTCGTGATTTCTACTTGTGTAGAGAGTCATTCGACAATTACTTATCTCCTAACTTCCACTAGCAATAGAACAATTAATAGATCAATCTAGCGTTCACTCCAAATCAATCCAATAATCACTCATAAACCCTAGATATGGTAAAAACAAACGATAATTATTAAAACTCTCAATAGGTTTGTATTATTAATAAAGCTTCACGCTTAGAACATTGAATTCATCCTTAATCAACAAAGGATTTAGCTACTCATATTACAAAGAAGGTGATAATGGTGGTTTCCCCCTAAAAGGGTAAACCCTAGGTTTTTGATATAGAACTTGTGATATGAGATTCGATCATTGATTTAGTTTTACATAACCTAATACCTTTTTATAGGTTTACATTACTTGGTCTCCAAGTATTTAGTTCGGTTCAAGAACCCGACCCGAAATAACAAAATAACGACCCCAAACGTGCCCTTAGGCCTTCCAAGGTGTTAATACACGTTTTCCACTTGCTAAGTTCGTGAACCGAGTCCGCAAACTTCAAATTCCAACAGATATTTTCGGAATTAAAGTGTGTAAACCCGTCCGCGAACTTTACTATCTTCGGTATTCAATAAAAGCTTGTTTTGGCCACAACTTCTTCATCCGAACTCGGAATGACCTCATTCTTTTTGGATTCTTTTTATCTTTCAATTATCTTCAAGATGGTGATGGTAAATCCTTAATTTGAATGAGTTAAGATCGGTATTTGGACCTTCTCTTGATTTTTAGCGTTTTGCTCCTTTTCGTCGCACTTCTTCCACTTCTCTTGGACTTTGGCACTTGGATACTTGGAATACTTCTCTTCTTAGATATTTTCAGTACTTTGTAGATATTTTTTGGATGATTCACCTATTAGAGGCAAATAAGAGAAAACAAGAGTAATAATACGAATACATGCAAGAATAATAGCTAAAACAAGTATGGAATGGACACTAAAATCATATGAATTATGCACTTATCACCTTCTCTGATACCAATTGAAAAAGCGGGGTATAGCAAATGCGCCCAATAATTCGTTCAACAATATGCATGGACTAAACTCCAATATAATTCCGAGAGCACCAACATAAAAAGCAAGACTCAATCAAGAATTATATCAAAGAGTTTTTATCTCTTTCTCAATACAATCAAAGACCAATTCCCTAAGTGTCAATCAAGTTATATCCAAAAAACAAGGTCGGATTTATCAACTGATTAAAATACGCACAACATGTGATATTTCAATTATATAAACAAATATAATGCGGAAAAGAATAACACAAACGCCAAAAGTTTTATTAACGAGGAAACCAATGCAGAAAAACCACAGGACCTAGTTCATATTTGAACACCATACTGTATTAAGCCGCTACAGACTCTAGCCTACAACAAGTTAACTTCGGACTTGAATGTAGTTGAGCCTTAACGAGGTCTCACACCGATTAAGGTACAGTCGTGTTCCTTACGCCTCTAGAACCATGCCGTATTTCGCGCACTTGATTCCCTTAGCTGATCTCACCCACTACTAAGAGTTGCTACGACCCAAAGTCGAAAACTTATAAACAAATCTGTCTCCCACAGATATGTATATCCTTTATTCTGTTTGTTCTGTCTTTTGATACGAAAATCAAGGTGAACATGAACCAACTAATAATCCGGTATTATACTCCCGAAGAGCAGCCTAGAAATATTAGTCACCTCACGATAACCCAACTGATTAACAGGAAAAGTTATTACGGAATCACAAGAGTCCGAGACGAAAAACTTTTGTGATTACTTTTTATATATTACCTATCGGAGATAAATCTCGAGTAAATCTTAGAGAAGATAAAATTCAGTATGATAGAACAAGTAAGATCAGAATATGTAACTACATAGAAAATAGTTGGATCTGGCTTCACGCATCCCAAATGAAGTCTTCAAGTTGTTAACATAATAATGGTTTTGGAAAAACCTAGGTTAAAGGGGAATCGAATCTAGTTTGCAACTAGGACACAAGAAAGTGCCAGATGTAGTTGCAGGAAATCCTACACTATACCCCTCATATGATTTCATTGTTGATCAACTCATTTTTAGGTTTACACTCTTAATTTTATTGATTAATTTTTGAATGATCTTACAAGAAAAATAAAGAAGTAAAGAATGATCTCTGCTCTGGACTTTCTCTCTCCTATTTACTTAATTCTTACTCAAAAAGATCCCTCTCTTCTTTACAACTCGAATGACTATTTATAAGGAAATACATAGTGGATGACAGCTAATCTGTCCTTTATTTTCGGATATGGTTTGCGACATTCTCGCAACCTTACAAATATTCATTTTCGCAAACTCTCTAATTTTCGCAGGACTATCATACCTTTCTCGTGTTCTTAGCTGACGTCGTTTATTTTATTATTTCTGGAGTTGTTTTGCGACGCTTAAGTGTTGTGTCATTGATAATTTCGCTGAAACATAGTTGTTGCGAGATTCTGATCCTACATCTTGCCTCTTCTCATATCTTTTCTGCGAAGTAGAGAATGATGTGAGAAATGCCGCAACTACTTATCTTTTCATATTCTGCATTTATCACACGTATTCTTTCTTCCATTTATTTCTCGACACGTCTTTTGTAATCGTTACTTTTTAACCGCTTATATCTTCCCGTATTAACCGTGTTTATTTTTTCGAGGAAAAATTCCCTCTATATATATTCCTTTTCACTCTCTTCTTATTTCCTTTTATTCTCTCTGCAACTTCATCGTTCTTTTGCAAATTCCCTTATTGCAACTTTTCTTCTTTCTTCTTCAACCTTTTTAAGTTCTTCTTCATCTTCATACTAGATCTTCATAGTTCATAATTTTCTTCAAGACAATCTTCCTGCTATTATTTTTCATGGATTCATCAAGGTTAGTATTCTTTTTTTCTTCTTTATGAGTTTTACTGAAATTAACATATCTGAAATTGATCTTGTTTATTGCCTTATTTGATGTTGTTTATGTTATTGATATGATTCCCATACTCTTGTTATTTCATCAAAAGCGGCTCCACCACTAGATTTACAGTTCAGAACCCTAACATTCCCAAATCAGAGCATAAGGTTGTTGCACATAAAAGAAAGTCTGTGAATGAGAAGGTAGTAAGAAACACTGTCTTTTTCTAATAACAATATTGTTGCCTCTGTTTCTTATCTGGATTATAATTCGCAGGGTGATAAATATCTTAATAAACCTCTCAAGAAATCTCGCCACCTTAAAGCTGTTCCAACTTCTGTTCCCTTCCACCTACTCATTTCTTCCAAATCTCCTGCGACATCTTCGCAAGATAAACCTTTATCTCAAATTCGCGAAAATGATGCATCTGATTTCATTTCTTCCAAATATCATGCGATCTCTTCGCAAGATAAACCTTTATCTCCAACTCGCGAAAATGTTGCCCCTGATTTCATTTCTTCAATTGACCTTTCTATGATTGAAACTCCCCTTGTGGATCCTTCTGTGACTGAAACCTCTTCTCTTCCCATTGAGAATGTTTCTCAGCCTTCTTCCTCTACCAGTTCTTTACCCAAGTCTCTTCCTTTGTCGAAAGAAACCTTAGAAGGAATATATATTGCTTTCAAAGTTTGATATGAAATTCTGGATGACGTCAAGAAGTCTTTTACTGATCCCATCAAATCTAATGTTTGCGAGATTCTGAGCAAGCATTTGGGTTCTGGCAGAGCTGCTTCGCAGACAGCTTTAGAAAGGGAATGTAATGTTCTTCGTCTTGAAAATCAGAAACTTCAGAATGTTTTGCTGGATCGCGACAATCTTCGCAAAAAGAATGATGAATTAAGAGGTATGATTTCCTTATCTATGTCTTTAATTTTCCTTTTCGATGGTTTTATCCTTCCCATGTTTAGTTATCCTTTAAATCCCTCTTTCGCATGTTAAGCATTAAATCAGAAACGAGTAATGGAGAGATATCAATTTGAATCTGTTGTTGAAGAAGCACATGTTGATAAAGAAGTCTTAATGGATCAATATAACCAATTAGATAACCTCTATTCATATTCTCTTGATCAAATAAATAATCTTACCAATGAAAATACCCAATTAGTTCAAAGACAAGATCTATTAAGTAATGAAGTATCTTGTCTTTCTTATTCTTTAACCAAATCTAATTTAGGGATGGAAACTTTATCAGATGAGAATAAAACCTTATCTCAAGAGAAGCGAATTTATTTAAACAAGATGGCGATATCTTCGTAACAACTTAATATTCTCCAAAAAGTATGTGCTGACCAAGAGAAATCTCTTCGCTCTTTAAGAAATGAACTTAAAGAAGTAACAGAATCATCTATCGCTGAAAGAGATACACTCATTCAAGGTAGAATAGCTTTAAGTGTGAAGGAAAATCAGCTTAAAGAACAATATTCCAAATTAGAAGAATCTTATTCTTCTCTTGCGAAGAAAAATGCCTTCCTTGTTTCTAAAGAGAAAAATCTTCAGTCTCGACTTAAAGGTTTAGTTGGAGATAAATTTGATGACGCAATGGACCATTGGGAGAATAGTTGTCTATCCTTGATTCAACACCTTTTTTCGCAAAAGTAAGGTAGTCATAAGTTTGACTTCCTTAATTATCTTTTCTTTGTCATATCTCTCTGAATTCCTTATTTTAACAAAATTTTGTATTCTATTTTCGCAGAGTCTAAGAAGAATCTTCATTCCTCTATTTCTGACTTGGAAGCTAAGTATGCTAAAATTCGCAAAGAGAATGCCTTGCTCGTCTCTACCCTTACTGGTTCTCGTGATCGAGCAGAAAAAAGACTTGATTATCTTGCTTATTTTAAAGATATTCAAGATAGGAATCATCAAAGATCACTTCTCCGCCAAGTTCATCTCTGAGCTGAAGTCCTTGTAAATGACATCTTACTGTACAACTCTCTTCCTCCTACATCAATTGATCCTCTAGAAGTAGACGATGATGAAGTTCCTCGTCCTGCTGATAGTGATTATGATTACGAAAGCGGTGCGGAGGATAATTTCCTGGAGGATGAAGAAGCGGTTCCTTCTAAAGAAGTATCTGTTGGTGTTAATCAGAATGAGAAAGAAATTTCTCCTGAAGAAGTAATTGCTGGCGATAATCAAAATTCTAGTCATGGCGGAGATCAAAGCCGAAATGAAGGAGAAGCTTGCGAGAATGTTGGCGAAGAATTTCTGTCATCTCCCGCTATTGATATTAATGTTGAAGCTTGAGCTTCTTTTCTAGCTTTGTTTTCTTGAGCTGTCTTTTTTTTTATCACTTTTGAGAGCTACATTTTTCAATAACTTTGAAGTTAATTTTTCCTTTTAATATTTTGTTGATAAGAAAGATAATGTTTATTGTATATCGATTCCCATACTTGCCTCTCATTATCTTTCTTGCACAAAATAATTTTTTGTGAATGCTTATCATTAATTTGTTTTATCATATGGTCTTATTTTTCCTTCCTAATTAAAGGTCTTATTATGCCATCTCTTTTCATTGCGACAAAATCGCAGGACGTCCTTGCATTTTCATACAAAAACCCATTGATTTTGTCTTAACCTTTTCTTTTGTATTATGGCCTCTTCAGGAATGTTGCAACAATATGACAAGCCTAAATATTCTTGCGAAAATAAAGCCCCATGACATTGCCGTCTTGCGACGAAATCGCAGGACGTCTTCGCACTTTCATGCGAAAACTCATTGATCTCGTCTTATCTTTTCTTTTTTATTATTGCCTTTTCAGGATTGTTGCACAAATATGAAAAGACTTAATATCCTTGAGAATAAAAAGCCTCATCACATTTGCGTCTTAAGACACTTATCAGCTCCCTAATGGAGGGTGCCGCCCTTATCTCTCCCCTGGTTGCCCCTTCAAGGAGGCGTACTTCTACCATACAAGGTTAGCTCCTCCCATCCAGTCTTAACAACAACCAGTTGTTTTCACAGCCTCTTATCCCTTTTTCCTATAGGGCTTATGGTTACGAGACTGCACCCTAAGTGGGGTTTTCTTCAGGCCGAGTGCAATATAAGCCAAGACTTGTCAAGAATGGCAAGGACGCTTCAAATGCCCCCGGAACCCTTGACTCAACCGTGTACCTCGGCGCCTTGATCAGATTCTGCACCTTGAGAGAGTCCTTATTACCTAGTCCCTAACCTAAGCATCCTTAAGTGAGAATCCAGGCCTCTCCCGTATGGGCTTTATTGACCCCCAAATCTCCATGACTCAGGTTCCGGTGTCGGTGTAGCCTTTCCCTGAGCCATGCAACAGGTACCCCTAATGACGTACTTTAGGTCTTACATTTGCCTCTTGCGAAATTTTATTCGCGAACTAGGGTGTACGCCATAAAGGTTCGCCCCTTTCTTTTATGTCATTGTTCTGTGGTTATCTCTGCGACAATTTCGCACATCATGATCTTCTTTTGATATGAGTAATTCTGCAATTATTCTTTCAGAATTCATAACTTCTCAAAGCTTCTTACTGATAATATCTTTTAAATACAACCTGTTCCATGGTCTGTCTAATCTATGACCAACATCTCTTCCTTCTGGATCCATTAATCTATAAGCTCCTGTTCCAACTATCTCCTTAATGATGTAAGGTCCATCCCATTTTTTGCTAATTTTCCACCATTTTCTCGCTGATATATTGGTGTTTCTCGCAGAACTAAATCTCCTGGTTGAAATTCGTATTTTGACACGTTTATTATATTCTCGAGCTAATCTTCGCTGATAATTCTCCATATGTTGTAAAGCTTTTTCTCTTCTTTCTTCTAATTCATCAAGTTTGTTTAAAATTAAACCCGCACTAAGATTTTTCTCCCAAGCTTCTCTTTTTGTTGTCGGAATAACAACTTCTGTTGGTAACACCGCTTCAACTCCGTATGTTAAACAAAAAGGTGACATTCCAGTAGCTTCTCTTCTAGTTGTATTATAAGCCCATACTGCATTATGTACTTGTTCGCACCATGATCTGTGATGTCCTTCCAATTTCTTCTTTAATATATCTGCAATTGTTTTATTTGTTGCTTCTACTTGCCCATTAGCTTGTGGATACAAAGGAGTGGACTTTCCACATTTTATCTTGAATGCATTAAGTAACATTTCTATATTCTGCCCCTCAAACTGTTTCCCATTATCAGATACCAACTGTGCAGGAATTCCAAATCTGCAAATGATATTTTCGAATATGAATGTAAAGATATCTTTGTCGCGAATATGTTGTACTGCCTTCACTTCTGTCCATTTTGTGAAATAATCTGTTGCGACTATTAAGTATCTTCTTTGTCCAGTTCCTGGTAAAAATGGCCCCACAATGTCTAAGCCCCATTTTCCAAAGGGCCACACACTGGTTGAAGATGACAATGGTGCTCCTGGTGCATGTATTTTCTTTCCATGTCGCTGACAATCTTCGCAACGTCTTGATATTTGTTTTGCATCTTCATGCATGTATGGCCAATAATAACCTTGCATTTTTGCTCTATGTGCCAAAGATCTTCCTCCACTATGATTGCCAGCATCTCCACTATGTAACATTTTCAGCACCTTTTCTCCTTCCTCTCGTGTCAATCTGAGTGATGGTCCACTAAAGGATTTTCGGTATAGCAACCCATCTCTTAATTCATAATTCGTTGCTCGGTTTTTAACTTGTGTGTTTCCAATCTATTTCTTGGTGTTTCTCCTTTCGCCAATATGCATGAAGTTCCATTCTCCAGTCTGCGACATTGTTTATTTTTCTTCTTTTTCATTATCTATTACATCACATCCACATCCTCTTCTTTATTTATTGATGGTGACAGAAGTGTTTGTATTTTTATGCATCTCGCAGTTGGATCTGTCATCATGCTTGAGATGAAAGCAAAAGCGTCTGCGAGTCTATTATCCTTTCTTGAAATGTGCCTCCATTTTATCTTTGGGATTTTCGCTGATAATTCTTCAACTTTCTTGTATTTCTTCAAGGATGGTTCATTTGTAGTATACTCTCCTTTTATTTGGCGAATAACTAGCTGCGAATCACTAGTGATCCTGGCATTTTCTAGTTTCATTTCTATTGCGAATTTTAAGCATGTATCACAGCTTCATATTCTGTTTCATTATTAGTGGATGCAAATTCCAATCTGAATGAAAAAGCCATCTTTATTCCTTCTGGCGAAATTAAAACAATTCCAACTCCATTTCCTTCTCCATTTGATGATCCATCTACCAATATTTCCCATCTATTTGGTTCTGTTAATAAATCTTTTGGATCTCCATGTTCTTCTTCTACATCCATCATTTCTTCTACTGCTTCATCTTCTTCTAAAGGAAATTCTGCCAAGAAATCCGCAACAACTTGTGATTTTGGTGAAGACAAAATTTCATATTTAATATCAAAGTGGCCTACTTGTGCATTCCATCTCTCTACCCTTCCTGATCTTTTAGAATTCTTCATCACTGATTCAATTGGCTTTTGTTAATACCTTTATCTTGTGTGCTTGAAAGTATATGCGGAGCTTAAATGATGCATAACCAATGCTAAGATTAATTTTCAATCTTTGAGTAATTCTTCTCAGCAGTATTAAAAGTTTTGCTAATGTAATAAATGGGTTTCTCCACTCCTGCGTCTACTCGCAATAACACAACACTTAATGCATGCGACGTTGTCGCAAGGTAAATCAATAATTCTTCTCCTGGTTCTGCCTTTTGTAAAATAGTTGTATTCATAAGATGTTCTTTGATTCCTTGAAAAGCCTTTTCACATTCATCACTCCATTTAAATTTTGCACCCTTCTTGAGTATATCGAAAAAATATTTGCATTTGTCTGATGATCGCGAAATGAATCTCCCCAGCGAAGCTAGAAGCCCATTCAACTTCTGTACATCTTTTATTGTTGCTGGTGTTGGCATGTCACGAACTGCTTGCACTTTTTCTGGATCAACCTGTATTCCTTCCTTTGATACAATGTAGCCTAAAATTTTCCCGATGCAACTCCAATAGTACACTTCTCAGGATTCAATTTAATGTTATACTGCCGCATTTGTTCAAAAATCTCCCTCAAATCTTGTACATGGTCTTTAGCTTATTTACTCTTTACTAACATGTCGTCCACGTATACTTCTAATTTTTTGTGTATCCATTTTGCGAACATCTTCTCTACCATTCTTTGATATGTCGCTCTCGCATTTCGCAAACCAAATGGCATTTTCGTGTAACAATATAAACCTCTTGGGGCAAAGAAAGCAGTATGTTCTTGATCTTCTTCAGCGAGAGGAATTTGGTTATACCCTTTGTACCCATCTAAAGATGATACCCTATCATTTCCCGCTGCAGATTCCACCATTTGAGGAATATCGGGTAACGAAAAACTATCTTTGGGGCAAGCTTTGTTCAAATCAGTGAAATCTATGCAAATCCTGATTCCCTTGTTTTTCTTTGGTACAATGACCATATTCGCTATCCATTCTGGGTATTTAGCTTCTCTTATAATTCCTGCCTCCAGCATTTTCTGTAATTCTTCTTCTATTTGGGAATGGTAAGTTGTTGCGATTTTTCTTATTCTCTGTTTAAATGGTCTCACATTTTTGTTAATCTCCAATCTTTGGCAAGCAATTGATGGATCTATTCCTGATATCTCATCCATGTTTCCTGCGAAAATATCTTTATATTCTCGCAACAAGTTGACAGTTCTTTCTTCTTCTTCTATATCCAAATTCTCAATATTAGAGGCTCCTCCACAGTCCCAACATTTATTTCTTTTGTTGGTTCTGCGGCAATGTAACTGGGTTTAGGTTCTCCCATTGGTGTTGGTTCTTTTATTTCTTTTATGGGTTCTTCCTCTTCTTCCGAGATTTCGCTGGGTATTCCTTTGCCTTCTTTTGCCCTTATCATATATACTCTAAATTCTTCTTCTTTCTTTGCTTCTTTTGCCAATTTTCTGCGAAATTGTTTCTTTTTTGCTTGTTCTTCATAGTGTTTTACCTCAATTTGATGACATAATTTTGCATTGTCAACATCTCCTGTGATTTCACCTATTCCATTTGGAGTGGGGAATTTAATACATTGATGCAATGTTGATACCACAGATTTTATCGCATGTATGCATGATCTTCCTAATAACATATTATATGGAGATTCCATATCCACCACGCAAAATATTACATGTGTTTCGATTTCTCCAAGTGGAATTCGTACCACTATCTCTCCTTTAGGTTTTGTTGTGGATTTTCCGAAGCCGTGAACAAAATATGTTGAACTGGACATTTCTTCATCTTTAAATCCCATTCCCCGGAATGCGTGATAAAATATTATATCAACTGAACTTCCTGCATCAATTAAAGTTCTGTTCAACATCCATTCTCATGTGGATTTTATTGTTGTCTCCTTCTCTTTTCGTGTAACAGGCACTGTAATGACCAACGGAGATGTGTGGTTCAAAATTTCTTTTGGTATTTCTTCCGCCATGAATGTAATTTTTTTCTTTTCCCAATCTTTCAAGGGTGATGTTTTTTCTACCGCCATAACTTTCTTTCCTTCAAAATTTCGTTTATGTATTCTTCCTTTGATGTTTTCATGGAATTCATTAATCAATCTTTTTGTTATCATATTACACTCCAATCTTTTTCCATTTCCATTAATTATATTCATCTTTCTTCCAACTGATTCACTGATTTATTTAATCACTTTCTTGATTTAAATATTCTCAATCAACAATCTTCAACTTTCGATCTTCAGTTCCCTGTTTCTAGCGCCATTATGTAGTTGCAGGAAATCCTACACTACACCCCTCATATGATTTCATTGTTGATCAACTCATTTTTAGGTTTACACTCTTAATTTTATTGATTAATTTTTGAATGTTCTTACAAAAAAGATAAAGAAGTCAAGAATGATCTCTGCTCTGGACTTTCTCTCTCCTATTTACTTAATTCTTACTCAAAAAGATCCCTCTCTTCTTTACAACTCGAATGACTATTTATAAGGAAATACATAGTGGATGACAGCTAATATGTCATTTATTTTCGGATATGGTTTGCGACATTCTCGCAACCTTACAAATATTCATTTTCGCAAACTCTCTAATTTTCGCAGGACTATCATACCTTTCTCTTGTTCTTAGCTGACGTCGTTTATTTTATTATTTCTGGAGTTGTTTTGCGACGCTTAAGTGTTGTGTCATTGATAATTTCGCTGAAACATAGTTGTTGCGAGATTTTGATCCTACACCAGGATTAGGTTTTCTAGTTTTTAGAGTTCTCCATTATATAGTATTTCGAATCAGGGTTGCTTACAATCAAAGCTAAGATAGCTTAGTAACAAAGGATTCAATATTCACCGTTAGATGAACTCCTGATTTAAGATTCAAGCTAAGTCTGCTTAGAAATTAAGCAATCAATCTCCAACGTTAGATGGTCTTAGCTTGTTACATACAAATGAAATATACTTATATTTAGATATGGGTTACCGTACCTAAACGTGTATATTGAGTTGGCTCAATAACAATTAACCGAAATTAGACATATGAACACTTTTGTCTTAGCCGTATTCATCTAACATTTGTAGATCAAATATGAAGATCAATCAATCATAAAAGATAATCAAATGAATATAATTGTGTTTCAAATAGAGTTGTTCAATTGTTCACTATCTCATAGAAATATATATGAACAAATTGAATCGAAATCGGTTTGATTCGTAATCGTACAAAGTTCTTATACAAGAATCAATTCATGAACATTAAGCCACGGTTTGCAAAGTTAATTTGCATTCCTTAAATCATAAATGATTTAGTTCATGAGTATGAGAATCATACATAACTGATTTTAGAACTTCACCACTGTGTTCGCAAACTAGGAACGCGAACAGCAGCTCCGGACCTTGGCCTAGTCAAGCCGTTCGCAAACTCGGTTCGCGAAAAACTGTTCCGGACCCAACTTAGGTAAACCCGTCCCCATACTAGGTACGAAAACAAGAGTTCTGTACCTTGTCAGGTAAATCCGTTCACATGCTAGGTACGCCAAACAAGAGTTCCAGACCTGAATTATCACAATACAGTTCGCATACCTGGTATGCATATCGTGTTGTATCCAGACATTGGTAATTGTTCTAAACTGTCGTTTCAATCATTGAAACATCCTTGAAAGACGACAATGGTAATCTCACACATACCATTAGCTTCAAGTAATTTCCAAGTGATCGAATGATCAATACGAAACTTCCCAAGCTAACATCAAATGATTGTCTCACACAAATCATATAAGATGTTCAAGGTAATTTTCACATGATCATCTTTTGACTTAATATTTAGTTTCCAACAAATAAGTTATTTCCAACTAAACTCGTCAAGAATATGATGAACATAGATAAAGAAAAAAACTTCAAATACATATTTCGAGAAACAGATAAGCGAGATAAACTCGGCTCGAAATATCAAATGTGTATAATGTAAAAGTCTATGTAGTTATACGACTTAGTCTCATAAGATGATAGAATATAATAGACTTCTGAGTGATAGATAAGTTTTAGTCTCCACATACCTTTTGTTGATGAAGTTCCTCCAAGCTCCTCAGTAGATCTTCTTCTTCAATTGGTGAACACCGTGAAGTCTAAATCTCAACTACACATTTTATCATAATCTGAGACATATATATAAGTAGACTAGAAATCAAGTATATAGTTTTGATCAACTAAACTTGACAAATAAGCTTGAGATAGCAACGCTTGCAAGTTCGACCGAGCAGTGCTCTAACAAAGAGTGTTTACTGTTACACCCCACTTTAATCTTAAAGTAAAACCATAGAAATCATTAAAGCTTATTTAAAAGTCATCTTCCACATGCAGCCACACTATCACGTCTACATAATAGGGTCATCATAGAATGAAATTGTTTGATAGCGTTTACCTTTATCCACCACAAATTAATTGTATTATTCTAAGCCTTGATCTTGGGATCTCCGGTCAGCAAGGTTGGGTATCCTTCATGGAAAGTTTAATTGATGAGCTCAAACCTCATCCCCTTCGATGCATTACTAACTATCTCTTTGGACAAACCTTTCGCAAATTAGGGGTTTGCGCTATTCTCCTTGGACTTTATCCAATCAATGGAAATAACGCCAATTGATATCAATTATTCTTAAATTTAATTATTACAGCTTGAATAAAAAAATGTATAGATATAGCTAGCACATGCCTATACCAGAGAGGAATGTATTCTAAAAATCATCTTTGGCACTCGGCTTCCTCCCGTGATTTATCTAATGCAGTAAACTCAGATTCCATAGTGAACCGAGCAATACATGTCTTTTTTGTACTCTTCTAAAAAAACAGACCCACCTACTAGAGTGAAAACATTTCCATTCGTAAACTTAGACTCCTCCGAGTCAATTATCTAGTTTGCTTCACAATATCCCTCAAGGGCAGAAGGATACCTTTTATAAATCAAACAAAAGGCCATATAGTATTAATTTTAGGTATCGTAATACTCTACTAATTGCATTACAATGCTCCTGCTATGGATTACAAGTATACCTACTTAACTTACTCAAATTATAAGCAATGTCTGGTCTCTTACAGTTCATTATATTCATCAGACTCCATATATAACTCTTGAGTATTCAAGTTGTGATACTCAATTACCCTTATTCTTCTTAAGTCTACAAGAAGGATAGTACGGAGTACAAGATGGACTAAAATCAAACATATTGTATCTCTTAAGCACAGGTTCAACATAATGAGAACGACTAAGACTATAACCATTAGAATATCTTCTAATACGCATCCCTAAGATCACGTCAACATGGCCTAAGTTTTTTAAGTCAAAGTTCTCATTCAACATGCTTTTAGTGGAATTAATCACATTTATGCTTGAATCAAGTGTAGGCATATCATCAACACACAAGCATACAATCACATGGGCATCCTTGACAAGTTTCGTATAAGCACACTTGTCAGATTCATTAACTTTAAACCCACTAGTCATCATCACATGATCAATATGCGTGACAATACCTCGTACAATTATCTATGAAAGTTACAAATCAATTCTTACCATCTCCAGTTGGGTTGATTTCAGGTCAGCTAGGTATGAAGAAATTAATTCTAAGGATCTATAACTTCTCTGAACATTTTTGCTAAAAGGTTCTATAACATATTTTGATTCTACACAGATTCCATAATTGTGTTCATTCTCAAAACTTAACTTGGGTACGCATCCTACGCTAGCCAGTTTATACATTGACTTAAAGTTATACGTCCAAGTCTAAGATGCCAAACATTCAATGGCAAACAAAAGAAAGCACAAGAATCGACTAAGTTCACTTTATCAGAATTTTTGTTGAAGCTTATGGAGACCCTAAGTGGTATGGCACAAGCGGAAGCGGTATGATGACAAGGAGAATCCACTCCTTCAGGTGATGATAGAAGACTCCAATCCAGGAGCAAAGACTTTAATCCAAGAGTTAAAGGATAATAACAATGGTGTTTAACCAAACAAACTTAACAGTTTCATTAATCAAATAATAGCGAGCCGCAGCTAAAGAGAAATGACAATAAACATGGCTATTTAAGCCTGCAAATGTAAAACATAAAAGACTAAAATTACTAAACTAGCCTAAGAGAATATTTATTCTCATAAAAACAGGATAAATATAAAAAAAAAACTAATTATCCTAATAATTAAAATACCAAACCTAATAGATATCCAAGATTTAGCCAAATCTTGGAATATATGAGACTTGCCAAAATACGTCCTGTATCACCAAGTCTTATAACTCTTTCCTAAAAAACAATGCCCTTAGTTACAATAAGTTTTTCCAGATTCAATTATTATCTTATATATTTTACCATCTACAACAGAACAAGATACAAGATTCTTGCGTATGTCCACAACATGAAGAAATTCACTTAATGTGAGAGTATTTACATATGTGAGCTTCTACTTGACCTTTTCCTTTCATGCAACCTTTGTTGCAGTGTAGTTACCCATATATATTTTCTCGACATCCCCTATCCTATGACATGAGGTGAACAGGTCTATGTTTCTACAAACATGCTTGGTGGCTCCAGAGTCTACCCACCAGTCTCTCACATTGGTTATTAAAATAACTTCCAACAACATGCCACTGAACTCGTTCTAGTTAATTGTTTCACCTAAATTAGCATTAGCTTTCTACTTATTAAGGTTTTTATGTTGTCTACGATTTATTGCCACATGGCCAAGAATTTTACAAACATAACAATCACCCTAAATTAAAGTAATGTTATATTCAGGTTTATGCAACATACCTTTCTTATGAGAACCACGCTTAGAGTTGCATTTTATGTTCTCACCTTTGTCAGCTTTGAAATATTCGTGTTCATCCACATGCGCATGTTCATCATGTACCTTGCAGATAACACATTCTTTCTCTCGATGCTAAACAACTATTCTACTTGAATCTTTTTACCCAATACGACCAAACTATTCTCTCTGGTTTATGCATAATTTTCGTTTGTACTCTGAATCGGAAGACAATAATTTCTCAATCACAGCAGACACTTGAAACTTCTCGTCAAATATCATTCCCGTAGATTGGTACTTTTCCTCTAAAGCATACCCCAAATTATAACCTTAAAGTTATCCCTTAAATAATTCAGTTATAATTCTGCCTAACTCGATCATGCAAAATAATTTTATTTAGCTTATGTTAACCCAGAAATAAATATCTTAAAATCCTTCATTGAAGTTTTCTGGTCTTTCAACATCTTTTTCCATTGTTAAGATTGTTGGAACCGGTAATGAAGTATCAAACATCAGACATACCAACACTTTGTGGGTTCAACCGAGCAATGCTCTAACTATTCCATGCAGTTGAGAGAAAATATTGCCTCCAGCTGATAAGCACGAAAGTGCGACGCATTTTCACCAATAAATACATTAGCTGGGACTCATTTATCACTAATAAACATGTTTTAAGTCTTTTCAAGGAAATAAGCTCTTATGGAGAAAGTTGCTCGAAAAGTGGTTTTTGCACCCAGAGGACACGTGTTATTCGGACTCCCAATTTTGTATAAGGGGTACCTCATTGATAATGGGTACACTAATTACTATCGGCACCCAAGCACTTTGGATAAGTAACGACCTTCTTCTTCATTTGAATTTTCAGATTTGGCGAGAAAAATGGTGGCAGAATTAGGGTTTGGATTTTGGAGTTGTTCGACTGAGACTCAATGGCTGAAATTTAATGGGTATCTTCCTTTGGGTTAAACAGGCTTAGTAAGGTCTTTCTAGTGGAACGAATTTGGCTACAAGGATCGATCTGAAATCAAAGCATAAAAAGTACTTTTGGCGGGAAAGTGCAGTTGGTTTGTTTGGGCGTTTTTGGACTAAACAGGGTTGGTATGGTCGATGGCTTGGATTAGAATTGGCTGGAGATTCGGTCCGAAGAAAACAGAGCAGTGGGTATTCACGGGATTTCTTGAGATTTTCTGCATTGAAATTCGACATGATTTGGTCGGATTTGATGATTGTTTTGGATTGATACCACCCTGTTACGACTAAACAGAGATGGTAAGTCTTTTTTTTTCGAAAGAAAATGAAGAGGAGGTACGTGGAGTATTAGTGAAACAGAGAAGAAAACATCTCGGTTATTTTTGTGTGTTCCCGAGTATAACTGAAGTTGGTGTGTGGACAGCATGAGCTTAACTCATATTTCTAGAGGAATTCAGCGTGTTGGAGTGTGTTAACATCTACAGAGACGCGTGGGAAGAGAATAAAGAAGAAGAATGGAAATAAAATCTCGTATCCATGCAACGAAGTAAAGAAAGAATATATGGAGTTACTACAAGGATTTTCTCGAGCTGTGGAGTATAAATAGAGTGGTTGCAAGCAGAAAAGGGGACAGAGAGAATTGGGAGCAGTTTACAGCATAACAGAGCCGAAAAAATTCAAGTTGCATAGGTATAGTTTGCTGCTGGTGAAGAACATACGAAGAACATAAGACGCTCAAGGACAGTCGTTGTGCTACAGTGACAGCGACGGTTAGATTTTGTCGTTCTCTGTAACAATTAAGTTTGTAACAAATATAATTGTTACAAACCCGGTTTTAATCATTTTCTCCCATTTTCATCATTTGTAAACACTTTGAGCAATGAAATCGACTTTTGAGTGTGTTTCCAACATGATGATGAGCTAATTCTCCCACAACCAAGGCAATGAGGAAGCTATTTATGCATGAATAATCTGTAATTATTTTATTTACTCTAATTTATAATTTATAATTCACTCAATCACTGGTTTTGCAGAGTTCTAAATTGTTTGCATAATTTTCTTAATCAGTTGTGATTCAATTTGATAGGTTATACTTTGTTTAGTCAATTGATAATCTATGCTTAGGGAGTACAATTAATATTTGAGAATTTGCCTGATTATTTGTGAATTAAGAAATAAGGGACTTAAAGGATAATTAGAGTTTTGTATTATTTACTATCATTCATTCATGTGTAATAGTGGAGTCAGTGTCTTGGTTATTTTTAATATCTTGAAATCAATTTTGCATTAAGTTT
This sequence comes from Papaver somniferum, assembly GCF_003573695.1. NCBI lineage: Eukaryota > Viridiplantae > Streptophyta > Magnoliopsida > Ranunculales > Papaveraceae > Papaver > Papaver somniferum. The sequence continues at coordinate 76,548,790 of NC_039360.1, forward strand.
TCTTTATTTTTAAGTTTATAAGTCTAAAATCTATTGCTTTTACAAGTCTCAACGAATCTATTTCTACAACATTATTGAGAACACATCAAATTTTGGCGCCGCTGACACGGACTTGTTTATAGATTTATTTTAGATTTTATTTTTATTATTTTTGTTCTTTTTTATGCGTTTTGGATTTCTGTTTGCTTTCAGACTTGGAGTTGAGCTAAAGAAAAAGAGATGAAGTGCTGAAAAGAAAAGCAAAGCCAAAGAAGGAAAGAAAAGAGAAATCCAAAAGGAGTGAAGAAAAATATTTTTGTATATAGTTATTTCATTTTTATTAGATTTTATTTTTTAGATTTTATTTCTTTTTATTTTTAGAAACTGTAATTAGAATTTTATTTTTGTAATCTTTTATTTCTGGACACTTTTGAACTTTATTTTTGGGACATTGGACTTTATTATTTTAAACCCTAAGGAAGGGTAAAAATTTTAAATATAAAACTACTTCAGGGAAGGAAAACAGTTACGATAATGTCTAGGCCCCTCAGGTTCGTACACTGACACAGGAGTCGGTGGCCTGAGTCGACTTCAACGGTTCATCGCCCGTCTGGTACGGGAGGTAAGACTCTATCCACCCACGAATCCCCTGTCAGTGGGTTTTATTTTGTGTTGAGACTCTGGATGTCAAACTGGTATAACAATAGCCAATATAATGATTATCCAACTGAACAATATGGACATCACTCTTTTTATGACCATAATGTGAATAGTGGGTGGGAACGCCAAACTTTTGACGGTTATGGTCCATACCATGGCGATCCCAATTATTATCCACATGCCCACTGGTCATACGAGCAAAATTCTTATAATTCCTCTCCTCTAGATGAGGCACGTTAGATACTTGAGTCAACGCATAAGTTACTTAGTCGACACATAAGTTAGCAGACACAAATGACTTAGTTATGGACGAAAGAACTATAACAATGAGTGAAACTTCTTTAGAAGATAACCTCAGGAAGTTAGCCGAGTCAATATGTGAGTTAAATGAGTCAACACGTGAGTTTTCTGAGTCAACACGTAGGATTGAATTAGAGACGGAAGAAAGAAGTGCTCGAATTACTCTTGATTGCCCATACATTCTTTCCAATATCACCCATGAAAATGAGGACAATTTTTATCAAGATGATGAGGTTAGAATTGGTAACACTACTTGTGTAGATGAGGTTCAACCATTTTCATGTTATTATAATGATGATTATGATGTCGTAGATGGGGCAAAACGATTTGCTGGTTTTCACGGGATTGAGGAGACGACCGTACGGAGGGGACTCCTTGAACCGAGCGAAATATTCAACCTCATACAGATGCACTGCAATAAGGGAGTGCTTTGAATTCTAGAGATCAATCTTTAGTACTCCGGCTTAAACCAAGACAATGGCCGTTCTAGAGTAAATTCGATCACAAAAGAGGATGGGTTGATCTGTAGGATGGAAGCTGAGAAATGTGTGGAATCAATGGTAATCAAAGATTGTGGGTGTGTTGTGAATTCTGAATAAGATAAGTTCTGAATGATTGAATCTCTGTTGAGAGTAATTACTCAGATATTGAGTTAATCTCGTGTTGTCTATGAGACGTGAGATCGTTGTTCTTGTATATTCAATCATGATTTCAGAGACTTATTTATATTGCTGGAATTGTAGACACCATGATCCCATGAAGTGTGACAGTTGATGGAATCAAAGAGTGGGGAAATGGAAATCGTGTTTGAAACCAGTTGCTCATCGTGCGGAGACTTGGTCGATTTTCCATCCACTACTTTGTTAACTCCTTCAACTGATTGCACGACTTGCTCACATTTCATCGTGTATATGAACACACGTGCCATAGACCGCCAGACCAAAACCATAGTTGATATCCCCCCCAAGTGACACGATTGATGTCTCGTGGTTAATTAGTCAGTTGCTGACTTCATGACTTTATGGGACAACGAGTCCATGTATTTGCTGAGTTGAACATGATTTTGCAAAATGTTCTGAGACTCATGAATTGAACGTGTCTGTTGAGACAGAGGTATAATTCTCACGTTGAGGTGAGAGAGTATTGCTCATCTGATGAATTGTTGAATATTGATAGTTGAACCAGTATTTCTTGGTTTGAGCAAATATTGCTCATCTGAGCAAGTGTTGCTCGTATGATGAATTTATTGGTAGCGTGACCAAAATGAAACATTAATTAGTATACTGGTAGTTGAACCGAGCATAATAAATAAGAATACTGATCATGAGATCATCGTAAAGTTATTAGTGTTCGAATCTGGAATTATGATCCTTGGACTCAGAAACCCTAATTTGATCAATTGATGACCAATTGATGGTTTATTTGAGAATTAACCATGGAACGAAGGAGGACCGGCTACATGAGACCGTGGGTCTATTATGTAACTTCCATATGCTCGCGTGAGCAAAATACCAAGATCTCTTGAAGAGTTGGTGATTTTTTGATGAAAGAATGATCAAATGCTGGTTTAACCATTTATTCGAAAAATGCTCGTCTGAGCCTTAGGTGATAAAACCTATTTAATTATGAAGAGGTGAGGGATCATCCAAGGGGTCATGAAACCGGCCCTGGGTGGTCACGGGATCGACTGACGATCACTCCATGAAATTCCAAAATTATTTGGAAGAGTTTTGGACCTAATACGTGCAATTGCGCAAATTAGGTCAAATCATGAAAATATGCGGGACTGTCTCATTGCGAGCCAAAGAGCCAACCTTGGTCGGTCAAGGTAACATGCTCGCATCGTCAACACGTCCGTGTCTCAGTCCTGAGAATTTTGATATTTTCTGGCGTGCCTTTGAGCAACCATTCGAGAAAATATGACAAAATCAGGGTTTTGCTGAAACTGAGGAAATTTCATGAGATGAAGGAAAGTAATTATGAAATGAAGGAATGTTTAAGCGTGGGACCGCTGAGGCCAAGGCATGGCCGGCCGGCCGCTTTTCCTAATTTTATATTATTTTTCATGAATTTATGAAAATATCATGAAATAAAGGAATTTGTTGAAATTAAGGAGTTTCCTTGAAGTGAAAGAGTTTCCATGGGATCAAGGAAGCAAATAATATTAAAAAATTTAAAATAAGGGCGTGTGGGACCGGCTGAGGCATGGACGGCCGGCTGGGGCCCGGTCCCGTGCGTTTTCCCTATTTTTATGTATTTTTTCCATGATTTGAAGGAATTTTCATAATTTGAGAGAAATACCATGAAATCAAGGAATTTCATGGGATCAAGGAAACCTTAAAATAATAATAATAAAATAAAGGGAGTGTGGGACCGGCTAGGGCATGGTCGGCCGGCTTGGGCCCGGTCCCATGAGTTTTCCTAATTTTATATTATATTTTTCATGGATTTATGAAAATACCATGAGATTAAGGAGTTTTTATGAGATTAGGAAAATAATATAAAATAATGAGGAACCATGAGGTGTGGGGCCGGCCGGGATCAAGGCATGGCCGCTTGGCCAATAATCACGGTCCCACAATGTTTTCCCAATTTTATATTATTTCCTTGGTGCGAAGGAAACACCGTGAAACTGAGGAGTTTCCTCAAAACGAAGGATATTTGTTCAAATGAAAGGATTTTCATAAGATCAAGGAAAATAACAAAAATATGATAAAATATAAAACTGGCGTGGGATTGGCCACGACACGGCCGGCCGGTCGATGAGCCCAATCCCTTGGCGCCTTGGTCAATATTTTAATTATTTATTATTTTCTTTCCTATTTGCATAGGTTCATCGTTTCGTCGTATTTTGAAATACTCGTTTGTGCGGTGATTTTTAGTGTATCATCGTTGAGTACACTTGCACCTTTTGAGCTGGGGCTTACTCAGAGGTAGCTCAGATGCCCGTGCATTGAATATTTATTACTAACCCATGGAATTCTGCTGGGAATAACCATAGATTGAAGTAATGAAATATTGCGAAAATATTTGAATATTTTCGGAAATTCAGTGGATGAATCCAAGAATTTAAGAATAATTAACTGATGACTCTATACTAGCAGAGCAAGCTGTCTAGGAGCATTAATTATTCTGACATGAGCTTGCTGGAGCTTCATATCCTTTATATAGTCAGGGAAAACTTGTTGCTTGTATCCTGAAGACGTGATCGCTCATACTAGCAGAGCAAGCTGTCTAGGAGCCGTCAATCTCGTGATTCTATATAGAAATAATTACTGAAGTGTTCAGTATTCATTGAGATATGCCGTTGTCCAGCCGAGAGACTACATATCCGCATGTACTTTGAGAGAAAGTATCCTCAGTCAGAGATTCGATGAGAGACTCGTGTCTCAATATTTGCGTCTGATTGCTGGATCAGAAGTTCGTATAATTATGGGTTTACGATTTTAGCCTTTGTCGAAAATCCACTATCTACAGATGTGGACAGTGTTGATGAAGAATCTGAAGTTTTTAGGCATAGTGATAAGGAATTTGTTACTCCAATTGAGCTTTATAATGATAATACTATTTCTGGTTTAAATCCAAATAATTTTAATAATTATTCACCTATCCAAAAGGACGAGAATTTGACTAGAAATACCCCTGTTTTAGACGATGTAGTATTTCCTTTTTACGAAGCCAATGATGGTTTAGAGGAACGGGTTTATTTTGAGTCTAGCGATTTAGAAACAATAGTCTTAGACAAACAAAGTAAACTCGTAGAGATGAGTGAGGATGAACCTTTCTTAGAAGAATCAATTTACCATTTCCAGCAATCTGATGACCTAGAAATTAGGAAAGTTGTGACTAGTCTTTCTAGAGACACTGAAAACTCTAAGTTTGGGGGTGATTATCATTCTCCATGTGTTTTAACTCTTAGAAAGTTCCCTTACTTGGGACTTGACATATGTGCCTCAACCATTTTACAATATTATCTTCATACACGTTTTCCTGAACCTAATGATGTCTAGAAAGAAGCTCAGTTGTTAGAAACCCGTCCTCTGGTTGATGTGGTTAACCCTGTCTATGATACCTCGATTGACTTTGTTATCCCACCAAAAACTTTTTCTCCAATTGTGGGAACTTTTGAAATTCAAATGTGTCAGATATTAAGTTTTGAGACTAAACCTAATTACTTTAGGAGATTAGGGTCGACACATTTGTTTAAGGAAGATCACCACTTTCATTGTGGTCACCTGTGTGAGTCAAATCTGATTGACTTAGATGATCCCCAATTATTCAGGTTATTGTTATGTGCCTCTAAGTTCGTGGTTGAGTATTTTCAAACTCTACAACTTGATCTTCGGGATCTTACCTTTGAGGAAATCCAGTCCAGGAAAACTTTTTATCAAGACCCTTTTATAGATCCTGAACCTGAACTACAACTAGATATTGTTGTCTTAAACAAAAAGAAATAAGGGTATGTTCGGTATCTTCATTGGTTTGTTGCGATCTTCTCTTCTTTTGGGTAACACTTTTTGATTTAGATGACCCGCAGTTGTTCAGGTTACTTCTTTATGATTCTGCGAGGTGACTAATCCTTTCCTAGTCTGGCTGAAGACTTTAAACTTATCACTTGGTGGGAGGTAACCCATGTTTTTGGTACTCTTGGTAATATCCTTCCTCACTTCCTTTAAATAGTAACAATTTCTCCTTGTTCATGTTTTTACTTTCATCTTTAGAACATTGAGGACAATGTTAGATTTAAGTGTGGGGGAGTGGTTATTAACTTTTTATTTTTCTTTTTCAGGAATTTTCTTGCATATTATGACCAACTGTTGAGCGGGTCTAAAAAATAATAAAATAATATATATATATATATATTATGACCAGCTGTGCAGCGGGTCTTTAAAAAAAATGTTGTGATTGTTAGGGTTATGACCAGCTGTGTAGCGGGTATTTTTCATTTATTTTTCTCTTGCATGTTATGACCAGCTGTGTAGCGGGTCTTTCAACAAAAAAAATTGTTATGACCAGCTTTGTAGCGGGTCTTCTTCTGTTTTGATCGAGGACTAGCAAAATGTAAGTGTGGGGGAATTTGATAAGCACGAAAGTGCAACGCATTTTCACCCAAAAATACATTAGTTGGGACTCATTGTATCACTAATAAAATTGTTTTAATTAAGTCTTTTCAAGGAAATAAGCTCTTATGGAGAAAAGTGGTTTTTGCACCCGGAGGACACGTGTTATTCGGACTCCCAATTTTAAGGGGTACCTCATTGATAAGGGGTACACTAATTACTATCGGTACCCAAGTACTCTGGATAAGGGACGACCTTCTTCTTCATTTGAATTTTCAGTTTTGGCGGGAAAACTGGTGGTAGAATTAGGGTTTGGATTTTGGAGATGTTCGACTGAGACTCAATGGCTGAAATTTAATAGGTATCTTCCTTTGGGTTAAACAGGCTTAGTAAGGTCTTTCTAGTGGAACGAATTTGACTACAATGATTAATCTGAAGGCAAAGCATAAAAAGTACTTTTGGCGGGAAAGTGCAGTTGGTTTGTTTGGGCGTTTTTGGACTAAACAGAGTTGGTATGGTCGATGGTTTGGATTAGAATTGGCTGGAATTCGGTCCGAAGAAAACAAAGCAGTGGGTATTCACGAGATTTCTCGAGATTTTCTGCATTGAAATTCGACATGATTTGGTCGGATTTGATGATTGTTTTGGATTGATACCACCCTGTTACGACTAAACAGGGATGGTAAGTCTTTTGTTTTCGAAAGAAAAGGAAGAGGAGGTACGTGGAGTATTAGTGAAACAAAGAAGAAAATATCTCGGGTATTTTTATGTGTTCCCGAGTATAACTGAAGTTGGTGTGTGGACAACATGAGGTTAACTCATATTTTTAGAGGAATTCAGCGTGTTGGAGTGTGTTAACAGCTACAGAGACGTGTGAGAAGAGAATAAAGAAGAAGAGTGGAAATAAAATCTCGTAGCCATGCAACGAAGTAAAGAAGGAATATATGGAGTTACTACAAGGATTTTCTCGAGATGTGGAGTATAAATAGAGTGGTTGGAGCAGAAAAGGGGATAGAGAGTTTTGGGGGGATATGGCAGAGAGCTGGGGCCGGAGAAAGGAAAGTTGCAGAAGCCATTGCTACACTTTCAGGTGAAGAAGAAGACGAAGAATAGACCACTGTTTTAACATGCCTGTCATCTTTTCTTTGTAACAGTTACTCAATTGTGACAGTAGATTATGTAATATCCACAAAGCGTTACAAATCTCTGTTCTATTATAATTCTTCAATAAAAACACCTTTTTGAGCAATGAATTATCTTTTTGAGTGTGTTTTCACCATGCGGAGCTAGACCCCAACACTGGGACGACGGAGAAAGCTGTTTTTCACCCATATGGTAATTAAAGTAATTCTTTTATAACTATTTGCATAGAATTAATTGTTTTATGATTTCTATTAATTATTTGTTATTTTGTTTGATGTCGCATGCTTAGTTTTAATTACTTTTGATGCGTCATGCTCACAACTTACAACTAATGTTTTATGAAATCTACTTTGGCAAAGAATAGAGTTAATATTTCTTTTATTTTGAGCTATAATTGCCTAGGATTAATTTTTGAACTACTTGAATATGAAAAACAATGAAATCCTGAGTCCCAGTAAATTCTTCATTTTGTGATATATTTTGTATATATTTTATTTATTTCTAGTATTTTCGTTTATTAAATCTGAAATCAATCTCATCAAGTCCGAGTGAACGACAACCTTATTTACCACTATCTAAAATCCCATCACCAGCCCGAAAGTATTGATCTAAATTTCTCAATAAAAAAAATGAAAACTTTGAACTCTTGAATCTGCCAATAAAGAAAAGATCCCCAGATAGTTTTCATCCTTCCCCATCACTCTTACGCCCAAATCAGACATAGTTATTATTTTTCGAAACTCATCTACCCTTCCACTGAGCACCACTGCTGATTTGCTAAAATTAATTTATCTCTCGGATCAATCTGAATATTGCTTGATCAACTTTTTCACATTTGCTATACTGATCCTGTCATTTTTCTCAGAGAAGTATAACTCATCCAAAAACATTATATAAGAACTCATCGAAGCACATCTATTGATTTTTAAACCTTGATATCAACTTTTTTCTTCATATTTTCTCATTAACAAAGAGAACCCTTTAGATTAGATAAAAAGATGGAGATAAATGACAACCTTGTGTGAGCCCTCTTTCTCCCACAAAAAAGCCTTTTGAACCACCAATTAAAAATATAGAAAAACTTGTTGATGTAATACAATTCATAATTAACGGTAAAGAATGACCATGAACACCAAGTAATTGTAACATCTTCTCCAAGTATGACCAATTAACTGTGTCATATGCCTTTAACATATCAATTTTTAAAGCAAGGTAACCTTATTTGGATTCATATTTCTTCATAGAATGTCGTAACTCCATTGCAATCACTATATTGTTAGTGCCTATAGAGACAAGAAACTGAGTTTCCATGTAAATAGTGCCCATTTATTTTATTTGCAAATTTTCATCTGATTATTAGATAAATATTTGGTATGGGTTAAAAGATATTTAAGAGAGGGAAAAAAATGATATAATAGAGAAAAAGAGAATTTTAGTAAATAAAAAGAGTTAAAAGCCAAATATTAGGAATATAAGTAGGTTAAAGGTGAGAACGGGATATAGAAACCCAATATCCGTCTAAAATGTCATGGAAACTCAGGTTTTGTGTTGGCCAAAAAAACGAAAATTGAGTTTCCTTAAAGCATTTTTTTAAACGAAAATTGAATTTCCGTAAGGTAAAGCTTATCTTAAAGGAGGAACGGATCTGTTCCACTCTTTAGATAAGCCAAGCGAGTTCACCACAATCCAAGTGATGAAACATAATACATGTCTTTCCCTATAAATAAGCTAAAACCAAGCGCTGAAACATAGTACTTGTCTTTCACTATAAATTAACTATAGCCAAGCGAAATATCCTTCCATAATGCTTGGCCTAATAGTGAAAGAAGAATCTAAGTCATTTAATTAGGTGTCGTGGTAATACATGTCAGGTACACATCATCACATGTCATCAATTTTACAGAAGTCACGGCATTTTCATTCAAAATGGGAAGGAGGTTTCATTTCATTAAAATTGGAAAAGAGGTTTCAATAGGTTATTTTATTTTGTATAGGGCTCGGACAGGGTGGTCTTTATATATTGTGAGTTGTAAATGGGGTCAACCGAAAATGACTCAAAAATAAAAGTAGGAAATACCCTATGGTCCTAGGAATAATATATTAGAGAGAGTCTAGTCCATTTGACTGAGTCAACTGTCTGTTTGGTCCTTTTTGGTAAAATATATTATAGTTTGGTCCTAAAAATTATGGTTTGGTCCTACGATGACGTCATGGATGATGTAATTGTCATCTTGTAGTGGCAGAAATACCCTTTTAAATTAGGACCATATATATAGTCAAAAAGTAAGAGAGAAAAAATCATTTTCAGCTTTACTTTCTCTCTCCTATATTTTCAGATCTAGAATTTCTCTCTCTTTGTTTTTTCTTTTTTATTTTCTTCCTGCTAGTCATGAAGAAGATGATGAACGATTCTCTCTTCTCTCTATTTTTTTTTTCTGCTAGTGATAAAGAAGATGAACGATGATGATGATGAATACGATGAAGTTTTGCGTTTTTTTTTTGATGTTTTGCTTCTGTTTTGATGATGAAGACGGTGAGGATGAAGATTCTGCTGCTATTTATGATGATGATGAACCTTTATCATCTTCACATGCTTGGGTAAGTTTCGGATCTACAAAAGAAGATGAAGATGACGGAGTTCATTTCTGGAATGAACTCTGGTTTGTGATGAAGATTTTGGTGTTTTTTCGCCTGTTGTTGCTGCTGATGATGGAGAGGATGAAGATGAGTTGCTGCTGCTGATGAAGAAGATGAAGATGACGGAGTTCATTTCAGGAATGAACTCTGGTTTGTGATGAAGATTTTGATGTGTTTTCTTGGTGAAACGAACTTAGAGCTATCAATTTATAACCCGGCTTGCGGGTTGACCCTAACCCGACTTGTTTCAACCCGGCCCGGCTTGGCTTGTTGTCTAAACGGGCCGGTTTAGGGTTGGCATATACAACCCTACTAGAAAACAAGCCGGGCTAGGGACAACCCGCGGGTTACCCGTCAACCCGTCAAAATTAATAAATATATCCCTCAATCCCACCAACTCTTTAAAATCCATGATTTGCAAACATATATTAGAATTAGTTAATTTTAAATCAATAAATAAAGCTAATGTTGGATCTACCCAAACAAATATAACAATTTTTAGATTTTAAATAATCAATCAATAAATTAAATTACAACTTAGATTCATCAATCACATATTTATTCGGGATGTCCTAAATTGATAAAAGGACTAGCATAATTTAAACAGTGAGTTAGTCTTACTCACATTAATTTAAACTTATAAAATGATAAAAAAAAAAAGTAAAATGCTTAGTTGATGTTAGGGTTCTCTGCCTAAGAAAACTAAAGCGCCGTAACCGGCTATATCGTTGATTAAGTGGCAATAAAAACGTCCACTTTACAACTCAGTGGTGGGGCTTCTAGTTAAACACCAAATTGACATAGGCTCGACCTTTACTAAATGAATAATCCTAAACAATCCTAAATTTTAAATTTAATTTTTAAATTGATAACATTAACAAGCCAACCCGCCAACCCGTCAGAGTTGACCCGTCTAGGGCTAGGGTTGGGGTTTTGAGCTTGTTCGTGAATAGTACTAGGGCTAGGGTTGACCCTAACCCTAGTACGGGTTGGCAAGCTAGGGCCGGGTTGACCCTAGCTTGCCCGTTTGACAGCTCTAAACGAACTCATCTTCTACTACTGTTGTTGTTGTCAAAGATAAATCTGCTGTTGTTGAAGATTTAATTAGGTTTTTGTTTTTCTTGATGTTTGCTGCGATTGGTAATGAAGATGAAGACGGACTCAAGATAGATCTGCTGTTGTTGAAGATTTAATTAGTTTTTTTGGTTTTCTTGATGTTGCTGCGATTGGAGATGATGATGAAGATGAACTCGTCAAACCCTAGAAATCTACTGCTGGTGTTGAAGATGAAGATTTATGCGTTTTGTTGTTGCTGCTGCTGCTTAAGATGAACTTCATTCCTGGAATGAACTTCATTACTGAAATGAACTTCATTTTTGGAATGAACTCTGCTGTTGATGAACATAATCGTTTATATATGTTTTTATCAGGAGTTCATTCCAGAAATGAACTCTGGTTTATATAGGTTTTTATCAGGAGTTCATTCCAGAAATGAACTCTGGTTTATATAGGTTTTATGAGGAGTTCATTCCAGAAATGAACTATGGTTTGTTCTTAATAATGAAATTTTTGTAGAATTTTAATGAAATAATGAAGTTCGTTCATATGTGATTTAATTTGGTTTTTTAGGTTTTCATTTGTAAGAATGAACTTTGATGGTTCATCACACGGAATGAACTGCTACAAAAAAATAAGTAAAAAATTAACACATAAGGGTATTTTTGTCTGTTTTATATTTTTAAATAATCATGGACCAAACAGTAAAGGCGTTTTGCAAAAGCACCAAACAGACATGGGCCCACCTAAAAAAGGACCAAACGATATTTTTCCCAAAATAAAACATGTTATCCAACTACGTTAGCCATACTTTGTTCAGCGGTGAATCCAATGGTCTTCTACATGCCCTTCTAGCCTTTGGGTTTGTGCTGGCCTGTGCACTTCCCCTAATGTCTTTGTATCGGTGGTTTTCGCGGGATTTAGTTTCAATGGATGATTGCTTGGAGTACTTATGCGGAATATGGAAAAGTGTATCCTTTATTTTAATGGACACGATTTATAAAGGGGGATACCAGTATTATTTGGGGGTGATACCATTTCATATAGGACAAATAAATATTAACTGATCTTGGCCGTTGGATCTCTCAATTGGTATCACCCCACCAATAATGGTATCCCCTTATCAATCGTGTGCTAATTGAAGCTCTGAACTTCAGTAAAGCTCGAAGAATTTGTCAGGGACAGACTGCGACCAAGTATGCTGCCAACTCTCTTTATACAGTGTGGTTCACGCGTCCAACAGGTAAGCCAGGACACCCACAAGAGGAGCAAATAGCAACAGTCCCTACCCGAGAGTATAGAGAGAGAGAGGTCATCACGTCTCCATCAATCAAATGCCTTGAAGGTCAAAATCCGTGAACTTGTAAGAAGTTTCTCCTATAGATTAGTTGAGCCGTCAGTAAGAAATACTTGGAATGTGTCCATCATTAGTACCATTCCACTGTTCCAAAATCAAACTCACCAAAACCTCAGTAAGTTGGCGTCGTAGGTGAATTATTTTCGTTCCCAGACGCCGGTGCAGAAGCAGCACAACCCACTAGGCATTTTCTTTTTGGCAAAAGATGATTTTTGGATGAATATTTAAGCATTATTGTTAATTTTTTAATACAGAACATAGTTGGTGGCGCTGAGGAGGAAGGAAGAAAAACTTTGATTAGTATTGATTAAGACAAAAAGCTCTGACCACTTGACTTTTCTTCTTCTCTGTATTAGACTTACTACCACCACCATATATTAAATACACAATCCGAACACTAGACTTTTTCTCTCCTTCCTCCTCGTCCATACCATTTATCATCTTCTTCTCTTCTCCCTTCTAGGGTTTCATTTCTCTGTGTGTGTGTTAGATTTTTGCTTCCAGAGACCGAAAACAACCGTAAATCTAGGGTTTTCTTCTGTTTCCGAACAAGTAGTGGGAATAATTTTATTCGTCTAGATCTTATTATTTCTCGAAATCAAGGACTGGAAAAATTGGGGATTCGGTCAGTTTAGGTTATTGTGCATGATTTAACTTTGAATACTGAGATTCTTTCTTTTACTATATTGGTATGAACTTATAAGGAGGAGGAGGAGGAGGAGGAGGAGGAGATATCGATGCTGGTTTAGTTTAGGTAAAGCTAGAAATGGCTTTGAAGGTATCACCATTAAAAGCAGCTGAAATAGCTATACAATCAATTGGATTAGGTTATGATATAGCTATAGATCTTAGACTTAAGTATTGTAAAAGAGATACTGGTAGTAATAATTCTAATGATTCCAGATTAATTGATATTGATGAAGATCAAGGTAGAGAGATTGTTCTTCCTGGTGGTATATCAATTCCAAGTGTTTCTAAGTCTATTAAGTGTGATAAAGGAGAAAGAATGCGATTTAGTTCTGATGTTCTCTCTTTTCAACAGGTTTGCATTCGTTCTTTTTTTTACCTACTCTTTACCCATTTCTGTTTAATTTTGTTGTGCATATATATTTTGACCGATTAACTAGATGCCCGAAAGAGAAAGGAAATGATTTCCCCTTTTTTAGGAACTAAAAAGTTGTGGGTGGAATTGCCGAGGCCTCCCTAATTAGTCATTAAGAAATTGACTTAGAACAAGACTACCTTCTATACTATACTCCAATTACAGCTGTTGTCTACGGGTTATGTTTTACACACACCAACCCCTTAGTCCCCTTTGTTCTTTTTAATATTCTGTGCTGATAAGCTTAATTATAGAAGCATGTCAGTTGTGATGTTTGGTCAAGTTGTAGTGTGATAATGCTCTTCTGAGTTATGTGTAAGGACAAGATGGCAGTCTTTGTTAGTGAAGGTCCTGATTTCATTTTCATTAGTATGGGACAGAGAAGATGGGCAGTGTTCGTAGAGTAGATATGCTGCATTTGATAGATGGTGTGTGCAAATTTGGCTACAGATTAATTTGTATGCTTTGTGAAGCTAAGTTATGTGAAGTGCAAGGAAAATAAATTGCTAGCATGAGTTTAGTGGTGGTTATTGTGATGAAATGGATGCCTAAAAAGTGATAGGAAATACTGAATAATAGTTTGAGCTAAGCACACTCAACAAAGATCACTGTGCAGGCAGCGTTCTAGGAGATGAACTAGGAAGAGAGATTGATTAAAGCCGTAGAGATGATCAACTTAGCATGATTTTTATTGTTCCTGTGCTCGTATTCTCGCATCATATATAATATGTTTTCGCAACTTATGTTTCTTGCGCGTTCATGGAAGTTGTTCTAGAAATGCGAGCGGATACCCAGAATTGTAGTCGATTGAGGGACTTAGACATCTGCTTGTTTTAATAAAAGAGAGTCCCCGGAAAGAGTTGCAGAGACAAAATAATTTTGCTAATTAGCTGCGGTTTCTCAAATTAGTTGACGATCTATGAAAGTTCCTTGGTATAACCGAAATGCTGACTGAAAGATCGCAAAATCACATGATTTCTGTCTTACATGCATATACTGTATACAATAACTTCAACAAGCCAGAATTTTAAAAAGCCCAAACCATATACATAAAACTTAAAATTTTGAAGAAATTCTGTGGAGCTGAAGTATATAATGTAACACACCGATCGTTTATATTGCATAGAAACGAACAACTGCAGAATGATGACCTTTGATTCTCTGCATTTTATTGGAGGAGAAGTCTGGAACACCACTTTCTTACTGAAAACTTAACTCATGGTAGCATTTTAGGGAACTCCACTTAATGTGTAATTATTTTTCTGTTTGAAGTACCGTTGAATATCTTTGACCTTCTAGAGCTTCAATTGGTTAATGCCTGTGGGTGGCACAAGAAAGCGGTGGTCGGTGTGTGGTTAGATCCTTTTTGAATGTGTCATTTCCTTCATTAAGCATAACTTGGAAACAGCATTACTTCCTCACTATTGTTTTGTAATACAAAGTGGTGAAGTTGATTAGTTAATTATATTACATTTTTCAGATGTCTGAGCAGTTCAACCAGGAAATATCTCTATCTGGTAAAATCCCCTCAGGCATATTCAATTCGATGTTCGAGTATTCGGGTTGCTGGCAGAAAGACGCAGCCAATACAAAAACACTTGCCTTTGATGGTTGGTTCATTACATTGTACACGGTTGCACTTGCAAAATCCCAACCAGTACTGTGTGATCATGTCAGACAAGCCGTTCCATCATCGTGGGATCCTGCTGCATTGGCAAGGTAAGACTCAATTCAAGAAGGATATTTTGCATAGTGAATAATGAGAAGCTGCATTCCATCATATATATGTTTCTACTGTTTTAAAGATTGCATTCTGCTTCTTTCCCACGTGTAAGTATCAGTTGCCCAACACAACTTTATTGGGAGAAATTACGCAATAGAGTAACTTCCCCGGAATTTGGAGGCATAAAATTATAATTTGGTCGGAAATGCTCCTTGATGTTTGCGTTGCTGGTCAGTGTCTGATGCCTCCATTTATTGTAAAAGAAAGTGTCTAGGGCTGAACACAGCATATAAACTTTAGTTGTTAGTCGCAGAGTGTGCAGATATGTAGTTGGGGTAATCACAAGGTCAATTTGTATCATTGACTAATAATTGCATAATGTTCTAGGCTTTTCTCTGACAGTCCGTTTACTTCTCTTCAAAAGAAGATCTCTAAACTGTCTTGTGATCAGGGAGACTGAGTTATCAAGATTTTCATCAAATTGCATAATGTAAGAGCAAATTGGTTACTTATTGTTGTCATAAATGGTGACCGGTGAGATTAGATTTATCCTTCTTTTTTATGATAAAATAAACTAATTATTTTAGGCAGTTCTAAGCCAACTAGTGAACCACCTGGAAACAGGTATCCTATTCTTGGTCCATTGTTTAGCTCAGAATGCAATTTGTTATTAGCACATCCTTTTAGTATGGTTTAGTGCATGTCTGTGCACCAAATTCTGATTGTAAACTGTTCTAGTTTGCAGTCCATCTAATCTGCTAAAAAATGTTTTAGGATCCTAAAAAGTTTTTCTCTGAACTTTCGGTTAATTCTAGGTTCATCGAAAAGTTTGGCACCCATATCATTGTTGGTGTCAAAATGGGTGGGAAGGATGTGATATATTTAAAGCAGCAACATTCGTCAAATCTTCAACCTGCCGAGGTACAGAAAAGGTTAAAGGAGATGGCTGACAAGAGATTTAGGGATACTAACGGGCAATTCGGGGATGCTGGAGAAGTTTATGACAAAGGCAAGGTGTGTGATGCCTTGTTATTGTGTATGATTTACGAATTTTTTGTGATAAGTTTTAAAAACCATGAACTTCACAAGACCATGATGCCGTTTACTGTACATTATTTTGTTACACTTACTGAACTACTGCCGTACTTTCTTAGTTTGGGATCAAGGAGCAACGGCTTAGGTTTGTTGATACCAGCCCATCAAGCTCTTACGCACACAAGGAGGTAATAGTCAGACTAAGCCCAGATCAAATCTCTTCTGCAGTCAGGTTTCATTCATATATTTTTGTCCTAAATCTTTATTTTATATACATTTTTTAATTTGATTCTAGGATATTGTACATATTCCCAAGAGGAGGGGAGGAAGCGATAACAAGAATCTTACACACAGCGAGTGGATACACACCGTTCAAGTTGAGCCTGACGTGATCTCAATGTCTTTTGTTCCAATTACTTCTCTTCTGAATGGAGTTCCTGGGAGTGGATTCTTGAGCCATGCGATAAACCTTTATCTGCGATGTAAGAATATCAGTTTGTTATCTGGAAATTTGTATTTACTTTTGCAAACATAGCGATGTGACTCTGAAGACTCGTTGCAGATAAACCGCCAATTGAAGAACTCCATCAGTTTTTGGAATTTCAACTGCCACGACAATGGGCACCAGTGTTCAGTGAGCTTCCTCTTGGGCCACAGCGGAAGCAGCAAAGTACCTCATCTCTACAATTCAGCTTCATGGGTCCCAGGCTTTATGTTAACACTAGTCTGGTAAATTTGCATTTTCGTCTTGGCATTTAAATTATCATTTTGGTTGCCTTAAGATATTCCATGTAGGCTTTGCATTCAGGCCTACACTCTGTATGGAGTTATGCCCTTGGTCTATGCTCAGTTGGTTGGGGACCTCATGGGTGGCGCTAGCTAAATAACACTTAACTGATTTATGGTTCAATTTCCTATTCTGGGAATTTGGGATCGTGATGGCTAAGAAGTTCGATTTTGCTCACCTCATTAATGTGAGACAAAAAGAGCTCCATTATGTAGTTCTTGTGGACAGTAACAGTCCACCAACTTTACAGTTTACAATCACATTATGTGTCTTCTTGACTCAAACTACCACATGTTGGTTAGGAAACCCCAACTTGCTAAATGTACTGGCAGTGTTTATATAAAAAGAATGCTGCAAACTAACCTAGGAGTTTCTTAAAAGATTTTGTGTTCATAAATCCCCTATCTTTTAGGCTGCATCTGTTAGACCTAAGTCACTTTGCCATTTTTGTTTGAATTCTCGTCATGCCACATCCATAAAAACTGCAGGCAGCATCACATTTAACATCAGATATACCCATGCCCTAATGGTGTGATTTCATATCTGACGAATGCTGCTACATCTTGGGTATCGGGCGGAGTTTAACATCAAACATGAACTTTCGATTTGAATTTGAGCAAGTCTTTTGAGATTGTTAACTGGATATATCTTACCCCTACTTGTTGTAGTTGCTACTGGGAACTCACAATTTATTTAATTCCGTTGACAGGTTGATGTGGGTAAGAGGCCAGTTACTGGCCTTCGGCTTTATCTGGAAGGGAAAAGAAGTAATCGGCTTGCAATTCACATGCAGCACCTCTCTTCTCTGCCCAAAGTCTTTCAGTTACATGATGATCCTAATGAGAACTCCCAGCGTCAGGCATATGACCGCAAGTACTACGAGAAAGTCCAGTGGAAGAACTTCTCTCACGTTTGCACTGCTCCAGTTGAATCTGATGAGGACCTATCAATTGTCACAGGGGCTTACTTCCAAGTAGGTGACTATGGCCTGAAGAAAATTCTGTTTTTGCGTCTTCGCTTCGCCACAGTTTCTGGTGCCACTATAGTCAGGAAGCCCGAGTGGGATGGGTCGCCTGGTCTGGCCCAGAAATCTGGAATGATTTCCTCCCTGATTAGTTCTCACTTCACTACTGTGCAAAAAGCACCCCCACGTCCAGCCGACGTGAATATCAATTCGGCCATTTACCCTGGTGGTCCGCCAGTCCCTGTAACGGCTCCGAAACTACTGAAGTTTGTCGACACAACAGAGATGACAAGAGGACCGCAGGACACACCTGGTTATTGGGTTGTTTCTGGAGCTAGACTTCTAGTGGAGAGAGGCAAAATCTCACTCCGTGTCAAGTACTCTCTGTTGACTGTGATGTTACCCGATGATGATTCGTCGGAATAGAGCTAGAAACGGAGATGGAATAGAACAAAGAAAGAAAGCAATGCAAATACAAAAATAGTAAAAACAAGATGGAAAGAAGAAAACCCTCGACAATGATCTCTGTTATGTGTTTTAGCAACAGAAAAAAGTGAATAGAAAAGATGTTGAGTGAAACATTACAGAAAAAAGTGGATTAATGATGAAAGCCTAATAGTGATGGATAATACTGGCCAGATGGAGAAGGGATTGTTGTCATTGTTGAGATGATTTGTATGTATTATATGTTGGTTGTTCCTTATAATTTGTATTTCTCTTTGTAGATTATATAAATGTTACTGCCATTATAACATTTCTGCAGTTCAAAAGCAATTTCGAGTGCTTCATTTGCTTGTTGTATTTTTTTTGGCTCTTATGAGGGGTTAGTTGTTGAGAAATTGAAGCTGGTGATGTTTGTTTCAGGTATTCATGACGTATGTATATATCATTGATTTTACTGATACTAAGAATGTTTGTTCATTCACCAGAACAAATGTTGGTACAATTTATTTGTCCTGCCATTGCTGTAAAAATCTGGGGGACCATCTGTGACTGCAGGAATGAATCTTGGATAGGCAAAAAGCTACCAAGTAAAATGGATTTGTGAAACAAGTAGTGTATTACTCGAGTACTGCAGAACTACGTTCAATTTGTTGCACTATTTCTCTTGGATAACTGATTGGTATTACAGTATATGCTGATGCTTAAAGTTAAGGCTACGGTGAAAACTAAGTTGCAAAACTGTGATCATATGAAGAAGACCAATGAATCCCTTCTCTTCTGCATGGTAGAGGAGCAGGTTGGGCAATGAAAGTTGCACAATTATTCCCTGGCATCAACACGGAGACATCGGTGTTTGGGTACGAGTTCCACACCTGCCATGGATTGCAAAGTGTCAACTATTAGTTGAGTGAAATGTTAGGAAATACTCTCTGACCATGCATTATAATTGGCAATCTATGTCCTAAAATTTGCACTGCTGGATATCATTTCAAATCAAAATGAAGTATGGGAATAACTTACATTTTGTGGACTTCTCATTTTTCCAAATATATGAATTCCATCCCGAGGTTGTTCTTGTCCCGATTCTAACGAGTGTGCAGCTTCTTCCGCTGAACCCTGAGGTGATGATGAAGGGAGAGATGGAATTCTTTGCCTCAGTAAATGTTCAAAGAATGCCATTGCAAGAAACATTACGATTAATATTGCTGTTGCCACAAAACCAAAAGATATTGCATTTACTGGTGATGGTGGTGATGAGTTTATTCCTCCCCCTACTGTACTCTTTGGAAGTTTCCCCAAATCTGGATTTATCACTCCTGGTTGAGTTTGAGATAATGGATTTGATGGATCTCTAGTTGTGTACATATACCATGGATTAGGTCCTCCTGATGTATACTCATTCATGGTTTGTACTTTGTTTAGTTCCGCCTCTAACTTTCAAGCTTTCAACATTGGCGGACATGAAATCAACTTTATATGCATTATCATGATTCAAAATGCACCTGTGTTTTATTGTAGAATGATTGGGTAAAGTAAGAACTTAGTAGAACCCTCCAAGAAGGATGCATGAGACTGGTTTCATTGTAATGGCTGGTTATATATACATGTACCCCTATCCTCCTACTGATTACTCCGTGATACCATGCTTTGCCTACAAGATACATAGATACATATATCAAAACCAGTTATATTACCTACACTAAAAGAATGTATACAAGAAGATCTATTCTTGTTTAAGATCACCAACATTGATCTCAATGAGGTTTCTTCGCAACTTACGGATAGTGAAAAAACTAAAGAAAGTTATCCAGAAAAAGGAAGGAAAACCATGAAATAAGAAGATGCATAGAGAAACTCTATATACCTGTAATGGGATGCGCACAAAACAGTACTCCAGCCGAGCAAGAGTGAATAATCCGAAATAGCTCTCTTACAATTTTGTCTGGCCTAGCTAGCTAGATGTTGCATATGATGAAGTAAAAAAGGGTACTACTAAAACTGAAACGAGATCCAACAATCCAGCAGTGCAAGTACAATTTGTATATGTTCATATATAAGTTAACTTAATATCTAACCTAAGTGTCTAACTAACACTCTCATGATGATCACTTGCTTACCCAATACAATGAATCTTGTAGCACTAAACTAGAATATGATTCCTTGACAAAGGGAAAAGAAAAAAGAGAAAGAAAAAAGAAAAAGAAGCACAAAGCTATAAGGGATAGTATATATAGTTCTTGTTGTTAGATTGCAATAATAATAAGGATAAGCAAAAGAGAGAACAGTGGCATGTTGGTGAATTCTTAGTAAATGAAGTAACCAAAAAGCAATATATAGCTGTAAAAAAATTCAAAGGAAGCCCACACTAAATGAAATGCAACATGAAAAAAGAAAAAGCAAAGACAAGGAGGAATATAATACTTCAAATGAACAAAAGAAGACTTGGCTAAGTAGTTCTATATGTAGTAATAAAACGTAGTGTTTTGCAGTCCGGATTTCTAAGCGGTCATTCAAGTTATGAATGTGCCGTGGCAAGATAGTGTCGGCACAAGTACTCGACCACATCAGGAAAGTTAAGCGGGGGAATGGAAACAAGATTCGCAAGGACCTTATGAAAGATTTTCTTTGTTTACACTATATCCTTGACAGTGTAAATGCACTTAGAATTATCTTAACTATCGTTGATAGTGTCATATAGCACCATAGAAAATACATTCTTGCACCTTGCCTTTAACTGACCAAACTCTTAGATGATAATAGTCCTATATCCTTCGCCACCGCCCAATTAAATGTCGGAAATTTTTTTGTGATGAAACAAAAATAAACAGCAAATTGTTGTAGCATTAATTTCAAGGTCTTTCGATTCTTTTCAATAATTAATTTGATCCTTCCTAGTTAATTAGAGAGTACAATAGGTCAATGAAATATTGTCTTCAGGACACAATGAAACCCTAACGATGTAATTGAATTCAAGATTCGTACACCCTTCATCCAACCAAAAACACGCAGTAGAAGTTTCTGATTTTGCTTAGAGAGAAAACAAAACACATAGATTTTGAATTGCTTTTGATGATCTTTCCAAAGAAAGACATTATTTAAATGGTATTTGCATCTGTTCAAGATGTTTGTTCATCACCAACAGATACCACCAATTGGCATCAATGGTGGCTTTTGGGAAAGAACATTTATGTTCGAATTTGCTGTATTCCACGACTAGCTAGGTCTCGGGGTTTTACGGTATTTGCAGTTTCCTCGTTAACAAAATCTTTGTTGTGTCTTTACTTTTACTTTATGTTATTGTTTTAGTTATAATTAAAGGTAAATGCATTGTGTGTTAATCCAATACTTGGGTTGATCCCTATAGTATCAAGTTCGGTTCTGGACTTATACTATATATCAAGTGTATACCTTATAGTCGTCATTTTCTTGACAGTCTTTGTGTATACCACACAAGGTATCAAACTTATAGGTTGATATCGAAAAAAATACGGTGTACTTGGTACCCTCGTCTTTCGTTTCATAGAAAATTACACATCTAAAACTATCATGCTTATTATAGAAACATTAATTTATCAGCATCATTAATGACAAAGCTACTTTGTCAAACTTCTCATGCCATTGCATGGGAGCTTGCTTCAGGCCATAACGAGATTTCACCAACTTGCAAACCTTATTTTCTTGGCCTGGTAATATGAAACCTTCAGGTTGTTCCATATATATCTCTTCTTTTAAATCACCATTTAGAAAAGCAGTACTGACATCCATTTGATGTATAATGAACTTGTAAATAGATGCAACTGCAATTAGACACCGAATAGATGAGATGCGAGTAACAAGAGCATATATATCAAAGTAATCAATTCCATGTCTTTATTTATAACTCTTAGATATTAATCTATATTTGCAATTATCAATGGAACCAGTGACATCCAACTTTCTCTTGAATATCCAGTTACATCTTATAGGCTTGGTGCCAGGAGGTACATCACAAATTATCCAAGTACCGTTAGATAAACTTGAATTCTTTTCATCACTGATCAGTATTACATGTATTCGTACACGTAGCAGAGTAGCTATATACATATCAACTTATATATTAGTGGTAAACATATTCTTATGTATATCATAACGAAAATTTGTGTGACTCGTGAACGGAGCGGTATGCATACTCGTAAGCAAACCATTCTTGAACTGTGGTTACGGAACCGGGGGTGAGTATCAAACAGGTAGGCAACTAAAACAATTTTGTGTTCGTGAACTCGGTAGCGTTTCCAAACCGGTATGAAAACCGATTTAGTTCTGTGAACTCCGAAATCAGCGATAGTCTTAAGGTTTCCAAACCGGTACGCAAACCTTGAAAGTTCTGTGAACTCCGTAACTTTAGTTTGGTGGAAATTTTACAAACTTCCTAAAAAGTTCTGTAAACTCTTGATCTTTGGTTTTGGTTTAAGGTTTCCGAATCGGTGTGCGTACTATGACTAAATCGACTCACGAACTATTATGTATTTGTACTGTGTACATCTACTAATCATGTCGATTATATTTTCAAGTGTGTTTGAATTAATTCTACGAGATAATTAGCATTTGATTAATTCTATAAAAACACTAGACTTAATTGATCACATGTTTGTGACTCAGAGTTAATGTCTTATGTGTTCATGAAAATGAAGGTTAAGCTTTCAAGTTCAAACCGGCTAGTTCGGGCAAACAACGTTGAACATAGTATTTGTACACGGTTCGGTTACGGTCTCACCTAACCAGAGTGTAAATCTTTCTTATGTAAATCAGTTCAAAGATTCATCTAAAGGTGTATATTGTTTGCTTGGTTCCAAACCTATCTTAATTATCTTAAACCTAAGAAACTTATACTTTGAATGTCTACAAAAAGGGGAACTCCAAGCAACTAGGATCTTTGAATCCCGACACTAATTTTTGGTGTGTCCTAGTTATATCTAGAGTCTTCCTCTCCATAAACCCTTTTAGGGTTTGGCGACTACAAAATCTTCACAGGGATTCGTGAAGCCAGGTCCAGTTATCTTTCCTTGATAACTCGTGTATCTTGATCATTTGTTAAGATTGCTCCATCAATCAAGATAGATATAAATCATCAAAGTTATATTCTTCTCAAACTTTATTGATTCCACAGGTTTTATACTTGTGAGATGAATAATAATCTAGGATGCACTTCGGGTTGCATAAGTCCGGATTTTGAGGTTAGCTAGACTTTGCATATTTTTATCGATTTCCACACCTTTGATCATATTGTTTGATTGTAAAAGGAAATCAATTATATGGGCTTAATATGTGGAAGGAAGATTTGGTTTAAAGTCTTAAATTGAGTTGAAGCAACTCTTAGTTGGTGTGACGTCATCTAAGGGAATCAATTGCTCGGAGTCCTGCTAGTATTCAAGAGGCGTAAGGAGCGCGACTGTACCTTAATTGGTGGGATACCTTTTAGGCTTCAATTACATTCCAGATCGAAGTTAATTGGTAGCAGGCTAGTGTCTATAGCGGCTTAATACAGTTTAGTTTTCTGCATTTGCTGTTTCCTCGTTAACAAAATTGCTGGTATCTGTGTTATTTCTTTTTCCGCATTATATTGTTATCTTTATAATTGAAATATCATAGGTTGTACGTTGATCAATCATAGTAGGGCCATCCGACCTAGTTTGTTGGATACGACTTGATTGATACTTGGATATTGGTCTTTGGTACCGTCCAAGTAATCTTTTTGTGGTTAGGTTCACGGATTCAATTTTGTAAACGTTCTAATCGCAAGAGAGAGAAATTATATCTCTAGATACTATTCCTTGATTGAGTTTTACTCTCGGAGTTGTATTGAGTTTGTCCATACAGATTTCCTAAGAAAAAGGTGCTGGTGTATTTTGGTACCCCCGCGTTTTCAATAACAACAACAAGAAGAACCCAAAGAAAAGAAACAAAACCCTAATAATAAAAAAAATTTATCGTTGATGTTAAAGAGATTCTCATACAGTTTCTTCTTAGCTCTCTGGGTTGTGTTATCAATGGATAAAGTCTTGATTTTTATAGTGTTTTTGGGTTTGTTGTCAATATTTGAAGGAGCTCCTAAATGCAATGCCCATTGTGTAGTGAATCATATTTTGTTTACCGAAATTACCTGAAATAGTGATTGATTTAGTATGGGTCTTTTCGTTTTCAAAACGAAGCGGTTGGTGTTGATAGATTATATCATGTTTTGCTCGATTTGGGTTGATGACGATCACTCGTTAGTTTATCTACTTCATTTTGTAGTCTGATTTATTTTTTTCTCGATTTGACGAAAAATCCAATCTTTCTTTTAGAAACACCCTTTCACTACCGAAATTGACTGAAACTCACCCAAATTTCCTAGTTTGGTGGGACATGGTTGTAGATTTTATGTAGGTTTCGTTATCTTCACAATGTTTAGTAGAATCCATGAACAATTGAGTTCAAATTTGTTCGTATAAAGGGTGAGTTTTTCTTGAATTGGTTGTGACTCGGGATGGCAACATCATTGGAATTTCTTCATTTACTTTTGGTTTGTAAGTGAGAGCAGTTCTATTTGTTAGAAATAAGTTATTCAGCATGCTTGGGATGAATTCAATGCCGACAGTTATTCATGTGATTAGGTTATAACTTGGTGTTTATTTTAATATTCTTAATTTCTTTCGCTTTTTTTATTCCCCATTTTTTTTTTAATTTACTCATTTTTTGATTAACATGAGAGAGGATTTTTCATGAGACTCTTAATCTTTAAAGTTGAGATTCGATCTGCTGATCTCGAACATGAGAAGAAGGCTCCTAACATTTGTCTCAGGTAGCCAAATGACACCCGTCAACTTGTTTTGGGCACTCAAATGCCATTATAAGTTTTACCACATACACCCTTAACATGCCTCCCCATAAAAGATTTAATTTGATAAATAACCAAAGCATGACAGGTCCTGAGAATTCCTTGCCGTGAAACGAAAAATAAAAAATATACTGCATAATTTGTTTAGTTTTGCATGAACTTTATCAATTATAATTTAAGGAAATATTTGTATCCACATTACAAATTTTTAATTCGTTTTTATTGATTAATTTTTTTAGTTAATATTTACCTACATTTTCATAAACACATACCGATTTTCGATTTAAGATTCGCAAAAATCTAAATTTATTTATATATTTACGAATTTTATCACTTTCAAACTTTTATATTCTTTTACGGTATATTTAACTCGATATCATAGAAGTATCCATGCTTGACAAAACTCAATATTAATATAAACACATTATGTTAATGTATTTTTATTTTGTACGTTAGAAATTAATTAATTATTGAAACGTGTCTCATTTGTTAGGAACACCATCTCTCGTGATATAAATTTTACTTTTTGCATGTGAATATTTGTCAACAAGTATCTTTTTATGTATAATTTTGTTGTACAACATGATTTTTGTTTGTTTGTTTTTCGCATATAATTTATTCATGAGTTTGGATATTTTGATAATTTTCTAATTTTAAATTGTTAACATGAAAAATAAACACTAGTTTAGGTTGTTAATTATTGTTGTTAGAAATCAGGAAACAAAAATTTATAAAAATGTTTTTTTTAGATATGGATAAATATAAAATAGCATAAGTGCCATGTTGTTTATTTAAAATACCTACATATATCTACACATTTGAGATGATAATAATACCTAAAAACGTGAGAGAGAAAAATACTTAAAAAAAATTATATGAGCAACTAACTAGTACTAGTTTCATATATGTATATATATAAACACCTTTTTTTAATTATAACTTGAGTTACTAACAATATCATTGATGTCAACTGGTTATGCTCGCAATTAGTTATGTGGTATACATAACATGCCACAACAATTAATGGATGAGAGTCGGTACGAGTTGAATATGCATGTTGGTCCTTTTTTCCCCACCCTTCTTACCCCATTGATATAAAACTAGTCATATTATTCATCTATTTTCTGAATTCCAACTTCTCTTGTAGTTGTAACTTGAACACAATTACAATAAAAAATAACGCAATTACAATCAGCACCAAGATCTTTATATACAATTCCAACTTCTTAGCACAATTCCAACTTCTCAGCACGCCACCAACAACAAGATCTTCACAGATAAGCAGGTAAGAATAACGCTGCTTCAGATCTTTACTTTTGTTAGAGCTTCTTATTCATGTTGGAATTTTTTTATTATGTGTGTGTATTACTGAGTAAGTTTGAAATTCATAGTCAAAAATTGTTGAAACATGTGTCCGGTGTAATGATCCTATCAGTTAGGAGACGATTTTTAGGATCAATATCTAGAATCAGTTGTGGGTCAGTTATGCTTGTAAGTCTATGTATAAACACATGTCATAGATCAGTGAATATTGTATCTTGATTAATAATCAATGTAATCTCAGTGTGTTCTTCCTGTTTTTACCCTCTACTCTCATCTTTAAGAATTGAGATCTTAGTACTCTTGAGTTTCAATCTTATTCCCTGAAAGTTAAAAGGCTCGTTGTTTTCCTACCACTCAAAACTCCTTAGTTCAGCACCTCTAAAGTAAATGAAAATCAAAAACTAAAATCACGATTAATCCAGCATAAAAGCATTAGGAAAATGTGGTAGCTAGGGCTGCACATGGGTTGAATTAGGTCGGGTTTGGCCTCACCCACCACCCAACTCACTGATGGTGGGTAGCAGAAGTTGTCACCCGCAACCAACCCAACACATAAAAACCGACCCACATTACGGTGGGTTGGATAGGGTGGGTGGTGGGTTACCCACCATCAAATACAATGAACACTACATTACAGTTACAGACTTATTCTCTTTGCAGTTTCTACTTCATATACTGCGGCTTCAGTTGATGGTAATATATTATTGCACCTTGTTGCGAAGAAGAAACAAAATTGAAATAAGAATTAAGAACCCAATCGAAATAACCCAACCCAAAATCAATCTCAGGAAACAAAACTCTAATTAGTAATTACAATGATTCCTAGTCTCACCTTCGGTTGTTGGTTTGCTACTGTACTGGTGATGATGTGATTAGGGTTAGGGATTATATATCATTACTTCAACGGCTATGGTTCATCTAGGATAGGTAATCTAAGGGTTAGAATTAACTTAGAAATATTTAGGAGGGTGGGTGGGTTGGGTCGGGTGAGGGAAGCTGTCACCCACAGTCAATCCACCATACGATGGGTTTTCATGTTGTGACCCATAGTCGACCCGCTCCTAGGTGGGTTGGGTTGGATATGGGTAATTTCAGGCGGATGTGGGTTGGGTTGGTGGGTTGAGTCGGTTTTGTGCAGCCCTAGTGGTAGCAATATCAGGACTTAATTAACCTGGAAAATATTATAATAAATCCCAGATTAAAATTCCATGTTTGCATTGATCTCAATCATAAATTTTCCTCATCTTCTTCTTACTTCAGCTAACACAACAAAATAAACAAACCATCTTTTTTCATACAAAATTATTAAACCCAATCGATGAAGTTTCAATAATTATCGAAAAAACAGGAAAATGACATAGATGCACTTATTTCCGAAGTAGATGTCATGTGCAAATGGCAAGCTTATAAAATAGGGCTACATTGTATTTTTGTTTTACATCTTTCGAAATTGTAAATATTTTCATGTGTTTGGGTAATAGCTCAAATTAACTATTACCTCTATCTATATATGTACAGTTTCAAAGAGTCAAAATAATTTTGATTCGTCTCCAATTAGGTGGTGCTATTATGAGTTTCTTTTTATTGTTGAGAATAAACGATACTATATATTAATCAAAAAAGATTATTATCTAATACTTCAGGTTCCACAAGGACATCGCCCAAAGCGAGATTACTTGGAAAAGTATCATTAACATCAGTAGTTATTTTTGTTTACAGTAGCCGTGAGTTTTGAATTGCTAAAGTCCTATCATTTGACTGAACTACTATTATTACATAAATTAATTACGTGGGTACAAGGATTCCTAATATTAATATTGTTGAAACCATTTTCGTTCCTTTATTAAAATGTCAGCCGCACGATTTTTAGTTTCTATATATGGATCTGAAACCCAAGAATAATGATTGAGCTACCCATTTAATCGTCTCTAAACGGAATAAATTTTGCCTCTTATGATGGAGATCTGTTTAAGATAGACCTGCACATGCTCCTTTGAGCTTACATGTATCATCACAAATTATCATTTCATAACTAGATTTAGGGTCTTTCCATGAAGCGTCAAAATTTACTATTAATGAGTTATGTAATAGTGTGGTCCAAGTCCTCGATAATAGTTAAGTTAGTTGCTATATTTGTTTCAGTGCTATCCTAAAACAATAAGTTTCATCGAATTATTAAAGAAACTTTCAGACTTGTGACCATTTTTTCTTCAAAAAATCCTGGTGCATCGTTTTTTCCCAGATATACCAACATATAGTAGTTGCAATCACCAGTATAAATATTTGATTCCCCATATCATACCAGACCTTATAGTAATTCTTGAAGATATTACAACTGCTTGTATTGTCTACTATCATAGGCTAGGGAATCCCCAAAATATAGCAATGAAAAATATGTGTGTTGTTGTTTCAGATTCAAGAGAACATAAAAGGAAGTTGTCATTTGTAGTAACAAGATTATCTAGAGTACCTTTTGTTGGGAGGTAGTTTGTGACAGATCGGAAATTACGCCTAGCGCGTAGGCCATAACTCCCCGATGTGCGCACTCTGATGCTACAATTCAGGTCTTAAAATTAGGAAAATGCACGTTCATTTTCCCTTGCAATCATGCTCGACAAGCATGTTGCCTTGAGACTTAGCTTCCACACCGTTCTTTCCCAATTTCTGCAAAGGATTTAAAGCCAAAAAGGCTGATGTGATGCATTATTTCATGCATCACTGACTCCGAGTCCTTTCTAGGCATAGTACATGCTTTTAACTTGCACACAGGTCATTGTAGGCCTAATTTCACCTCTTTACTTAGCTTATACATTGATGAAATCATGCACTTGTCTTTCTCGTGCCAAGAGTTAATCAATCATACTCATGATGTACTTTCCTTAGGCTTATACAAGCTCCGCTAATGTAGCTTACTTTCTTGTCCATGCCTAATGCGCCACTGGTGAATGCCTACGTCGAACGCCTGTTAGGAAGAATGAGCATCCATGAAACGGAATGCAAATTGCCTCATCAAGTTTGGCCACAACCATCTCTTTCATCTCAATACCGACCCAGATGATATGAGAGGCCAATATGACGCAATCATCTCGCAATTTGATGATCTGAGTGACAAAGTGTTGGACCTGTAATGCTATAACTCATTGTGGCTGCCTAAGTACCTTTCCCTACTCTAAATGGATCAAGCACAGACCGTAGTTCATCCTCGAAGGGACAACAACTTAAGTCAACTCGTTTGCAAGGCCTTCGCCAAGCAATAATGGTAATGGCCTAGTCCGTGTAGGTCGTTCCGTCAAAATGCACAAAGGTTGCGCATTACTGATTCCGCGATATGCAATAGTCATGCCCATGCTTAATATGCTCTATTGTCAAGGCTACACAGCTATAAATGAGGCCTAAGCATCATTTATGATCTTTCGTCTAAGTTATGAAACTTACTCGGTGGATATTCCGGATATGCACCTTCAACAAACTACCCCTCCCTATATATGTCTTAAGGACAATTTTACAACTTAAACCGGGGTACCACTTTTACATTCACCAAGTCACATTTTTAAGGTGCTTGCTTCACTATTTATGGTCGTCGTCATGTACTTCTGAAAAACCGGCAATGATTGTTGTGTTTCTGTTCTGGCCGATAGGCCAACTTCAATATTGCGCCATGATTGCGCAACATTCACTTGGACAGCTCGCTCTGGCATATTGCACAACTGTTGTGCGATATTGGATTTTAGGTCAATAGCCTGCATAATGCGCTAAGATAGCGCTAAAACGCTCAAGGTCATTTACCTAATTGGCCTAATACATCATTTGATGCGAGATTGGCTTTTGACCAATATAACTAGCAACATGATATTGTCCCTTGGCCAATATGCCAAACATAATGCGCCATTTTGGCGCAATACTGGCTTTAGGCCAATATGCCTCTTACCACACAACAAGAAATTGAGATAAATCTTCACCTCGTACCATGGCGCATCTTTGAGCATGCGCCATGCTAAAGACACGGGGTGTTACACAGTTAGTTAAGCATTTCCAAATGAAAAGCTTAATTTTTTGAGATATATTTAGATTCCAGAACTACTTACAACACAGAGCTTGATTATCACATCCCTGCAGAACATGGTTAGTAGCAGTAAAGGGATTACTAAGTTTAACATACAGAGTTTTGACTAAAAAAATATTACTTTGAGTTAGAGTCAACGTTATGTTATCTTTCAATATTTTTCCACTAAGTGGTTTATGCAATCTAATATGCAGAATCTGTTAGCAATTTTAACAAAGAAATTTGATGAAATGATTTGTTGATTCCGCTTATGATGTGAGTGTACTTGGCTAATCAGTTCAGTCAAAAGAGTCAAATCTAGGTTTCTTAATTTCAAAACTTAACTACCCGAGATTATAGTTATTTGGTATCCATTTATATGCCAAGATATCAGTAAAGGACCCAACATGCACCAACCTCCCACATAATGTAACTTAGAATTTTCTCAAAATTTGTTGAATATGGCTTCCGATCGTCTGTGCCAAAATATTGGTATGCCCTCTACGCAGGCAAATATATATATGGCTTGTGTCTTTCCTTGGTTTATATATATTTTATTTGTGTATTTATTGTAACTAGATAAACACACTTTTGTTTTTATATTATTATTGTTTCATGATATGTTATTTTCCTCCTTAAATTCTTAAACAAACATCAAAATCAAGCAAAATATCAATCTAAATTCAAACTAAAACCACATAATATTTTATCTGTGTTGTTGGATTTTTCATTATTAACCGTGGTTTCTTGATTAATAAAAATTTCAGATGAGGATAACCATTCTTGTTCAGTGAGATCTTCAATATACTATTGGGTGCCCGAAATCGTCAATCTTTTTTATTTGAAATAAATATTAGATGCAAGTCAACTTTTATAAGTAAAGAAAAAAATTAGCTTAATAAATGTAGAAAAGTTGGTTTAGTAGTGACTTGACTGCATCCAAACATATGTGCTAATTATCTTCTAATCCAAATCGAACCCAGAAAATGAAGGATCTATATTTCCAATTAATGCATTAATCTTTACAATGAATTTTAAGTTTCATTCAGTTTTGATTAATAACAAAATATGAAACAGTCATTTTGAAACAAGAGCAAAAGGATTGAAAGATAATGCAAACTTGACCTGACAGACTGCTGGGGTTTTTCTCACTTGTCTTTCCTTACTTGATAACCTTTTTGAAGACACTGAAATATAGAAAAAAATATACACAATAAGTCAATAATATATAAGGAAAGACGCATTTCTGAAATGTGTTGGTACAGAGGGCATACCAATATTCTGACACAAACGATCCGAAGTTGTTAAATACATTTCTAACTTCATGAAGTAGAGTTCATGAATTGGTTTAGCATGCACAACACTAGTATTGAATACTACAAAAAATCTATGGAGTCAATTATAACCAAAGATTTAAGATTATTAACAATTTTATGCCCTAAAAAAATAAAAAATTTATACAATCCTTACAAAAACTATTGCTCTAGTTTGTTTTTTGGTTAACCAGTAAAGATTATTAGAAGAAAAAAAAAATATTTAGAACTTAAACCCACATTCTAAATAATCCATTAACAAGTACGTAATGTAGTTCTTAAACCCACATTTTAAATAAACTCATACGTGAAGCAAGGAATGTGTTGCCTCTGGACCTTGTTGCCTCGAAGCGGGCTTTTTCCTGCTTCTCCAGCAAGGACTGGTCAAAGGGTTTAAAGTCTTTTACAGGGAACGGACGGACCAAAGGGTTTAAAGTCTTTCACATAGACAAGATTTGATACTGCTGAATACTTTCTCTAGAAAAACATGCCTATGGTTATAGTATGTGATCAATCATTTAGTGGTAAATCAATTTTTGTTCAGTGCTTGTATGATGCTTTTCATACTGCAGATCAGAATCTAACTATCAGAATATTGATGAATCTTCTTTTCATCTTGATCGAAATCAAAGTTATGCTGGTTAGTTCCCTCTCATTCTCTCTAGCTAAAGAAACCCTAGTATGTTTTTTTTAACACTTTGGCTCCGGGTTTTAGGCTGAGCTTGTGGCTCAATATAGACCCACAGGATTATGAAATTTTATATATATAATTTTTTCTTAAACCTTAGCCATCAGACTAAAACCTTTTATGGATAACTTAAAATCCCAAAATCAGACTGCTCTTGTCCCTAAAAGAAGTATGCCTAATAACATCCTTCTTGCCAATGAGGTTATCTATATTGTTAACCACCAGAAAGGGAGAGAGGCTTAGCTGCCATTAAACTGAATATGTCTAAAGCTTATGATAAATTGGAATGGTGTTTTTTTAGAAAAAGTTCTCTTGAAAATGGGTTTGTCTTCTCACTGTGTCAAGTTGATTAACCAATGCCTCTCAACTGTGTCTTACTCAGTGTTATTGAATGGTGTTCCTACTGGTATTATTAATACTGAAGGAGGTTCGAGACTAGGGGACACTCTGTCCCCTTACCTCTATATTATTTGTGTTGAGGATCTTTTTGTTACTTCCTTGACAAGAAAAGGGATAGTTAATGCCATTAGTGTCTTAAAAACTCTCCTAAAATCACCCACTTGTTTCTTGTTGATGATTCTCTCTTATTTTCTAAGCTACTGTCAAATATTTTCAAGTTATAAAAGCATAAGTACTATCTAACTTCTGGGCAGGAAATAAACTTTGATAAGATATCATATTCAGTAAAAAAAAATGCCTGATCATTTGATGAATCAATTGTATAGCATCATGAACATTCATATTAGAGATATAAGAGATAAATATGTTGGTAATGTTATTGCTTTTCAAGCTTCGAAGATTCAAACTCATATGGGTATCCTTCAGTCTGTTGATGCTAGGATCTCTACTTGGTTTCATAGACTTCTTTCACAGGCTTCTAGAACTACTTTAGTTAAACATATCAGCTAAGTTATACCTTTGTATCAGATGGGTTCTTTTCTTATCCCTAAGTACATATGCATAAAAATGGACCCTTACCTTTGCAAGTTTTGGTAGGGAGAAACTCTAGATCCTAAGGATAGAAGACCGCATCTTCTTGGTTGAGATATTTTATGTTCTCCAAAGTCTGAAGGTGCGTGATTTAGGATTTAAAAAAGCTGAATTGAATAACCTAGCCATGTTAGTAATATTAAAAACCCTAATTGCTTGCTAGGAGTCACTCTTAAAGCTAAGTATTTCCTTACCATTGATTTTGGATGCTATATGCCCCAATAATTTCTCTTGGATATGGAGATGCCTGCATACTATCGAAGAGCTCATCAAGACATTTATATCATGGATTGTTGGAGATGACCAATTTATAGACCCATGGTGTGATAAGTGGAATCCTGGTCTGGGTTGTGCTTCCCCTAATCTTTTGGTTTCTCTAGACCCTAGTGTTAAAGTCTCTTAATTTATTAACCATTAAACTAGATCTTTGGATATTTAAAGACTCAATACCCACCTTGATAATGCTTATGTTGAGAAGATTATCAATATTCCCTTAAGCCAGTTGTATACTTGGGGATTTTGTGTCCTAGACCCTCCCTTTGTAGTAAACTTTGGAGGTGCATTTGGAAACTTAGAGTTCCACACTGTATTCAGATATTTGTTTGGAAAGCTTCCAGGAATACCATATTATCTAGATATGTTCTTCACATAAGAATGCTTATGACTACTTGAAAAGACGAGGGTACCCAAATATACCACAATCTTAAACTTTTCCACCTATAAGTCCTCTTACCGAAAGTGATTGTCTATGGAATGAGTCGAGACAATACAACGAATCGGTATTCACACTTTGTGTGATCGTCTATGGATAAGAGATCGAGACAATACAACAATCAAAGTGTGATTACTTGATAATAGGTTCGGAGTTAACTAAACTCTATAGGATCACTATCAAGTAATACAGAGTTAACGTTTGTGTAATTTACTTTAAATTATAATAACAACAATTATAATTACGGAAAACAAAAGTAAATGACACGACAAGATTTTGTTAACGAGGAAACCGCAAATGCAGAAAAACCCCGGGACCTAGTCCAGAATTGATACTCTCAGAATTAAGCCGCTATAAAAAATAAAACCAACTTCGTATAGTTGAGACCAAGAAACTAAACCTATAGTTCACCTAGTTTCTTCAGTATACCTGCGCTTCCAACATTCAATAAGTGCACGCATTGGAACAATTCCTTTGGTTCGTATTCCAAACAGTAAAGGAACAACAAATCTGTTTGGTAACAACTCTATTCAATCTCAGTGATATGAGTTAGACAAAGGATCTTATGTTTAATCCAATAAACTCCTTTTTTGGGTTTAGATCTATCTATCCAACAACTACCAAAGTAGCAGAGTTTATATGTTGCAATCAAAAATAGAATCTACCAAGATGCTATATAGTGATGTCGATCTACGCAACTAATCAATCAAATTTATCAAGGATAAACTTATTATAGTTGGATCCCAGCCGATCAAGTTTTGTGCACACCAAAGATTATGAAACCAATAAGAAATCTTCTTTGTCTTCAAATCTTCTTTAATCTTCAATAAACACCTGCACACCACAACTTGAATCTCTTGTGATCAATCACGCACAGAACGGATTCTGTTAACAATGGATTATCACAAGACATATTTAGATCTACAAACAGTTCTAAAGATCCCGTCGACACTTCAATCTAGTTTGAGTGAATCTTATATCAGAAGAGAAGATTCTCAAGAATAAACAAACTAAGTGCAATCAAAGTTCAACAATCATTAGTCAATCAAATCAAATCGAAAACTAATAATACTGCAATTATCTAGTTTCCCACAAACGGTATTCATAAAGATTCTTGATCCCACAGAAGTCTTTAAACGAGCGGTCGTAAGAGATTTCGCCTAATTAGGGTACTTTCCTTTCCGAATAGACGGCTCCACCAGTAACAACACAACAAGGTAGTTTTGCTGGCTCTTAGGATAGTTTGCTTGAAATGCAAACTTGGGTATTTATATACCAAGGAACTTTGGACACCAAGGAATTTCCAAAATCAAATATTCTCAAGATATGCCATAAATGCCCAAATCGGTTTTCATAATTCTTGGAAATTCCCTGTCCAATATTAACCGAAATCTCACTAGAAAATCTCCAATTAGTAAATGGACATTACCAATTTTTATTTTCCATAGATATGCACTTTAATTGCTGGTAATTAAAAGAATATAAAATTAACGACCTTAATTAAAAGAGTCTCAATTTATTTCGGTCCGGGATCTCCTTGAGTTATTAAGGAATATCTTTGAACAATAAAAGATAAGAGTTACTGAACATGTTCAAAGTATGTCGACATCTTATTTCTTTATAAATCATTTTTCATATTTACAATCTTGGAACCGATTACACCATACTTTCAAACAAGTTTAGAACTGGTTCATCTGATTTCCAAGAACTATGTGATTGATAGAATATTAATACATTAATAATGGGTTTACGGTTCTACCAAACACAAGGATCGATTCTCATGGTATTACTTGTGATCAGTCACGCCAGTTACCAGGATCGGTTACACCAATTACCAGGACCGGTTACACCAAATTACAATGATCGATTACACACTCTTTTGTGATCGGTCACACCAATTACAAATATCGATCATACCATCTTATGTGATTACTTAGGATCGGTTGCACTAATAAAAGTCATACTAATACATAAGTCAGGCATTGTGACTAGTTTTACCAAGATACATAACAAGTTATGATCGATTCTACTAACTCACACATATTGGTAATCCAAAGATATGCAATGAATAACAATACCAATAAGCCTATCTGAAAAAGCGGGGGTCTAACAACCACACCCAATATTTGGATTAGAAATCTGTATGGACTAACTCCAATATACTTTCAAGAGAATCAACTAGTCAGTCAGACTCAATCATAAGAAAGATATATCAAGGAGTTAAATATCTCAATCTCTAATTCAATATGAAATCAGCAAATAGAAATCTGCGAGCCCGATTGAATATAAGAGATATAAACTTGGATGGTTCCAAAGACCAATATCCAAGGATCAATCAATTTTCAATCAACAACCAAAGGTTGGATTTCACAATTGATCGATACAACGCACAACCTGTGATATTTCAATTATATAACAAAATGTAATGCGGAAAAGAAATAACACAGACACCAGAAGTTTTGTTAACGAGGAAACCGCAAATGCAGAAAAACCCCGGGACCTAGTCCATATTGAACACACACTGTATTAAGCTGCTACAAGCACTAGCCTACTACAAACTAACTTCGGTCTGGACTGTAGTTGAACCCCAATCAATATCACACTGATCCAAGGTACAGTTGTGATCCTTACGTCTCTGATCCCAGCAGGATACTAAGCACTTGATTCCCTTAGCTGATCTCACCCATAACTAAGAGTTGCTACAACCCAAAGTCGAAGACTTTAATAAACAAATCTGTATCACACAGAAAACTCTACAGTAATAGATAAATTTGTCTCCCACATATAAGCCTACGAGTTTGTTCCGTCTTTTGATAGAAATCAAGGTGAACAGGAACCAATTGATAATCCGGAATTATATTCCCGAAGAACAGCCTAGTATTATCAATCACCTCACAATAATCTTAGTCATCTAGTGAAACAAGTTATTGTGAAATCACAAACAATGAGACGAGGTGTTTGTGACTTCTTTTATATCTTGACTATCGGAGAAATCAATCTCAAGCCAATCTTACGATTGTACTTAGTACGATAGAAACAACAAGATCAGATCACACAACTACAAGAAAAGTAGTATCGGTCTAGCTTCATAATCCCAATGAAGTCTTCAAGTCGTTAACCTACAAGGTCTCGATAGAAACCTAAGGTTAAAGGAGAATCGACTCTAGATGATACAACTAGTATCACACGGGAGGTGTGGGGATTAGGTTTCCAAGTTGCTAGAGTTCTCCCTTATATAGTCTTTCAAATCAGGGTTTGCAATCAATGTTAGCTTAGTAACAAAGCATTCAATATTCACCGTTAGATGAATACTTGATTAGATTCAAGCTAATATCTTTCAACCGTTAGATCGAAACTTAGCTTGTTACACACAAATGAAATGCACGTTCATTTAGGTTTGTGTAACCGTACCCAAACATGTACATTTAGTTGGTTCAACAGTAGTTAACCAAATGGTTAGCCATATGAGCACTTTCATATCAACCATATTCATCTTAACCATAACTAGTTCAAATGACTCAAGAGAACTAGTTAGAGAGTTGTTCAATTGCTTAGATCTTAATAATAGACACAATTGAAACAAAAACGACTTGATTCACTCGAATCAATTCATGAACTTTATAGCCACGGTTTGCAAATTTGTATTCCTTAGTTTATAATTTTAAGTTCACAAATAATCGTTTTTAGAAAATAACCAACTTAAGTACGCGGACTTAAGTACCCAGAATAAGTTTGTTTTCAATTCACAAACTCCAGCAGAAATTCTCGGGATGAGAACCTCCGACAGTACGCGGACTTTAGTTTCGATTTTCTTGATCAGCAAAGTACACATACTTTGGTTCAAGGAATAAGGACTTATACATGTATGAGTTACCTCAAAATGTTTATATCCAACCATGGTTATATAATCTAAACTCTCATTTCAATCATTGAAACATTCTTAGAGGACCTTATATGATTGTTATTCACAAACCATTTTTCGTCAAAGCCATTTTCAAGTAATTGAAACGTAATATGACTTTCGTAACTAGTAAAGATGAACTTGGCCAAAGCGAAAGCTTACCAACACATATTTCGAGAAATAGATAAGCGAGATAAACTCGGCTCGAAATACCAAATGTGTATAATCATAGTCTATATATCAAAACGACTTTTTTCTCAAGATAGGAGATAGAGTAGATAGACTTTGAGTGATAGATAAGTTCAAGTCTCCACATACCTTTTAGTCGATGAAGTTCCACCAGTTTCTTGAGTAGTTCTTCGTCTTGTATGATGATCACCATGGAGTTCTTGAGATCAACTACACTTTCTATCCTAGTCCGAGACTTAGATATAAGTAGACTAGAAATCAAGACTTATAGATTTGATCACTAACATTGACAAACATGCTTGAGATAGAAACGCATGCGAGTTCGACCGAGCAGTGCGCTAACAATCTCCCCCTTTGTCAATTTTAGTGACAAAACTATCAATACATATGGAATACAAATAAATAAATAAACTTTGTAGCTTGTCTTCCACATGCCTGATCTTCTTGGTTCTTCAACATTACTTTAAATCTTCGTCACTTCCAAGTACTCCAATGATTCCAAAGGTTGTAAGTTTAGTATCATCGTTGCTGAAAATCCGTAGCTATAACAATGAGAAAACAAGAATTCTCGATCATTTTTACCAGTGTCATAGTATTATTACACAGCATCAAAGTTCAATTGTATCACTGCTTCGACAACAATACTATGGTGATATGTATCACTCCCCCTTAGTCAATACTCCATCTCACATGGAAACCACTCCCCCTTACATAATGATCTGTAAACCATATGTATTTGTAGTGTGAACTACACATTAATTCTCCCCATTTTTGTCAATAAAATTGCCAAAGGTACGAAAACTAGTGGGGTCCTAATGAAATTTCCATAGAGACATTTCATGACAAAAGGTGTATTAACATATCAACAAATTTAGATGCAATCATATAGCCGAAGCTAAATGCTTTCATCAAGGAGTTTATAAAAGATACAAGATAACTCCTATAATATTCCACAACCGCACTCCCCACAAAGATTTGGCAATTAAGCACAAGTTCAATTAAGAACTCTCCCCCATAAAATGTTATTCCCGAAATAACAACAAGAGTGACCTTACTTTCACAAGAAAAGAAGGATTTCTTTGGACATAACAAATCACATACGAATATGAATTTGAATCCAAAAATACTCAATTAAATTAACCACAAGAAAACCTATGATTAATTTAATCGGAAATGCTCAATATAAGAGAACTTACGGAGCCGCACAGTATATACATAAAATATGGATCAGGGAAGATCAATACTGCGGATCTCACCCACAACTAAGAGTTGCTACGACCCAAAGTCAAAGACTTTAATAAACAAATCTATATCACACAGAAAAGTCTACAGTAATAGATAAATCTGTCTCCCACATATAAGCCTACGAGTTTGTTCCGTATTTTGATAGAAATCAAGGTGAACATGAACCAATTGATAATCTGGACTTATATTCCCGAATAACAGCCTAGTATTATCAATCACCTCACAATAATCTTAATCGACTAGCGAAACAAGTTATTGTGCAATCACAAACAATAAGACGAAGGTGTTTGTGACTTCTTTTATATCTTGCCTATTGGAGAAATCAATCTCAATCCAATCTTACGATTGTACATAGTACGATAGAAACAGAAATATCAGATCACACAACTACAAGAAAAATAGTATCGGTCTGGCTTCACAATCCCAATGAAGTCTTCAAGTCGTTAACCTACAAGGTCTCGATAGAAACCTAAGGTTAAAGGAGAATCGACTCTAGCTGATATAACTAGTATCACACAGGAGGTGTGGGGATTAAGTTTCCCAGTTGCTGGAGTTCTCCCTTATATAGTCTTTCCAATCAATGTTAGCTTAGTAACAAAGCATTCAATATTCACCTTTAGATGAAAACCTTATTAGATTCAAGCTAATATCTTTCAACCGTAAGATCGAAACTTAGCTTGTTACACATAAATGAAATGCACGTTTATCTAGGTTCGTGTAACCGTACCCAAACATGTACATCTAGTTGGTTCAACATTAGTTAACCAAATGGTTAGCCATATGAGCACTTTCATATCAACCATATTCTTCTTTACCATAACTAGTTCAAATGACTCAAATGAACTAGTTAGAGAGTTTTTCAATTTCTTAGATCTTTATAATAGACACAATTGAAACAAAAACGATTTGATTCACTCGAATCAATTCATGAACTTTATAGCCACGGTTTGCAAACTTGCATTCCTTAGTTTATATAAGTTTAACTTCACGAATAAACGTTTTTAGAAAATAACCAACTTAAGTACGCGGACTGGTTCGCGGACTTAAGTACCCGGAATAAGTTTGTTT
This sequence comes from Papaver somniferum, assembly GCF_003573695.1. NCBI lineage: Eukaryota > Viridiplantae > Streptophyta > Magnoliopsida > Ranunculales > Papaveraceae > Papaver > Papaver somniferum. The sequence continues at coordinate 76,589,364 of NC_039360.1, forward strand.
TCAATTCACAATCTCCAGCATAAATTCTCGAGATGAGAACCTCCGACAGTACGCGGACTAGATAGGCGGACTCTAGTTCCGGTTTTTCTGATCAGCAAAGTACGCATACTTTGTTTCAAGGAATAAGGACTTATACATGTATCTGTTACCTCACAATGTTTATATCCAACCATGGTTATATAATCTAAACTCTCATTTCAATCATTGAAGCATTCTTAGAGGACGTTATATGATTGTTATTCACAAACCATTTTTCGTCAAAGCCATTTTCAAGTAATTGAAACATAACATGACTTTCATCACTAGTAAAGATGAACTTGGCCAAAGCGAAAGCTTACCAACACATATTTAGAGAAATAGATAAGCGAGATAAACTCGGCTCGAAATAACAACTTTGTATAATTATAGTCTATATAGCAAAACGACTTTTGTCTCAAGATAAGATATAGAGTAGATAGACTTTTGAGTGATAGATAAGTTCAAGTTTCCACATACCTTTTAGTCGATGAAGTTCCACCAGTTCCTTAAGTAGTTCTTCGTCTTGTATGATGATCGCCATGGAGTTCTTGAGCTCAACTACATTTTCTATCCTAGTCCGAGACTTAGCTATAAGTAGACTAGAAATCAAGACTTATAGTTTTGATCACTAACATTGACAAACATGCTTGAGATAGCAACGCATGCGAGTTCGACCGAGCAGTGCTCTAACACTAGAGACTTCCCTTTCGATTCACAAAACAAGTTTATGAATGTACTTCCTTTAAACGAATGTAAACATTGTTTCCTAGGACGAAATCTTCACCCATACCCATACACATAATCACAATAGCATTCATATGATTATATCGATGTCCTATATACGATGTTCAAAAGATAAGCGTTATACTTCGTATTCTAATTCCTTAATACTATGTATACTAGAGTATAATCATTCACAGCTTCGCAGTTATGTTTTCAATATAGCACGACTTGAAAGATACGTTAGTGTAGATGGTGGATTTTCGACAAAGGCTAAATTCGTAAACTCATAATTATACGAAGCTCTGATTCAGCAATCAGACGTGAGTATTGAAACACGGGTCTCTCGTCGAATTATCAACGAAGAGTACTTTCTCTCAGAGTACATGTAGATATGTAGTCTCACGACTGGACAACGACATATCTCATGAATACTGAATACTTTCAGTGATTATTTCTATATAGCATCACGAGATGGACGGCTCTTAGGCAGCTTGCTCTGCTAGTATAGAGCAATAACGTCTTCAGGAACAAACAACAAGTTTACCCTGACTATATAAAGGATATGACTTACCGTCAAGATCATATCGGGATAACTAATGCTCCTAGACAGCTTGCTCTGCTAGTATAGAGCCATAAAGTTAATTATTCCTAATTACAATTGCTCATATTCCATGGCCGAATCCACGACTGGTCCGATGGAATGGCAATAATGATTGTTCTGACTCTATTATCGAATCCACGACTTGATCTCATAGAATAGCAATAACTATATTATCTCATTACTCCGATTTCATGATCGAATCCACAACTTGTCTCGTAAATGGTAATAGATAAATCTTAATTACTCCGATTCTATGGTCGAATCTACGATCCCATGGAATGGTAATGCTCACTTTATTATTATGAATTTGTAGTCGAATCCTCAGCTGATCCTATGAATTAATAATAAACATCTTATTACTCAAATTTGTGAATTATTCTCCATTTAATTCCACAATTAGTAATAAATAATCAACAACCGGGTGTCTGAGCTACCTCTAAGTAAGACCCGATTCAAATGGTGAAGGTGTATTCAACGACGATACACTAACAGTCACCACACGAACGAGTATTTCAAAATACAACGAAACGATGAACCTATGCAAAATAGGGAAGAAAATAATAAATAATTAAAAATATTGACCAGGGTGTTGGGAGCACGGACACACGACCGACCGACCGTGTCGTGGTCAATCCGACGCTAGTTTTATATTTTTAATGCATTTTTATTATTTTCCATGATTTGATGAAAATTCTCTCATTTTATCAAATCTCCTTCGTCTCAAGGAAACTCCTCGGTTTCATGGTACTTCCATAAATCCATAAAAAATAATACAAAAATTAAGGAAAGGAGTGTGGGGCGTGACCATTGGCCAACCGGCCATGCCTTGGTCCCAACCGTCCCCACGCCCCACAGTTCCTTATTATTTTATTATTATTTCTCTAATTTCATGAAAAAACTCCTTGATTTCATGGTATTTTGCACAAATCATCAAATAATAATAATAAAATAAAATAAATTATGAAAACTTGTGAGACCGGGCCTTGGACGGCCGGTCATGCCCTGGCCGGTCCCACACGCCCCTTTTTTTATTATTTTATTATTAGTTTTCCTTGAATTCATCAAATTCCTTGATTTCATGGTATTTCTCTCAAATTAGGAAAAATTCCCTCAAATCATCAAAAATACCTAAAAATATTAAAAAATTATGAAAATCGTGGGACCGGCCATAGCCGGCCGGCCATGCCTCCATGGTCCCACACCCTTGTTTTTATTATTTTAATATTTTTTGCTTCCTGAACTCATGAAAACTCCTTCAATTCATGGAAACTCCCTAAATTCATCAAATTTCTCAAAATTCATGAATTTTTCATAAAATCATCAAAATATTATAAAATTAAGGAAAAGGCACCACGGGACCGTGGTCACGACCGCCGACCATGCCTTGACCACGGCGGTCCCACGCCTCCTCATTCCTTATTTTATAATTATTTTTCATCATCTCATGGTGTTTTCCTCAGTTTCGTCGAAACCCTAATTTTGGCATATTTTCTCGAATGGATGCTCAATTGCACGCCAGAAAATATCAAAATTCTCAGGACTGAGACGCGGACGCCTTGGGGACACGAGCACGCTATCTTGACCGACCAAGATTGGCTCTTTGGCTCACGGAAGCCGGTCCCATCAATTTTCACAGTTTTGACCTAATTTGCACAATTGCTCGTATTAGGTCCAAACTCTTCCAAACACTTTGGATTTTCATGAAGTGATCGTCAGGCGGTCACGTGACAACCCAGGGCCGGTTTCATGACTCCATGGTCGGTCCCTCCTCGTCATAATTAATTAGGTTTTCTCACCTAAGGCTCAGACGAGCATTTTCGAATAAATGATTAACCAGCATTTAATCATTCTTCACCAACAAATCGTCAACTCTTCAGGAGTTCTTCGTATTTGCTCACGTGAGCATATGGACACTACATGGTTGATCCACGGTCCCATGTAGTCGCTCCCTCCTTCGTCCCATGGTTAAATTCTGACGAACCATGAATTGATCATCAATTGATCAAATTAGGGTTTCTGAATCCAAGGATCATCATTCCAGATTCCAACCTTAATAATTTTACGACGACCTCATGGTCATTAATTAATTATGCTCGGTTCAACGACCAGTATTCTAATTAATATTTTTGGTACGCTGCCAATAATCCATCAGATGAGCAACACATGCTCAGACGATCAAATATTCAACAATTCATCACATGAGCAACACTTGCTCAGATGATAAATATTTCTCAAAAAGGAATATTGGTTCAACAATCAATATTCAACGATCCATCGAATGAGCAATACTTGCTCACTTCATCGTAAGAACTATACCTCTGTCTCATGACATGTTCAATTCATGAGTTTCAGAACATCATGTTCAACTCAGCAACTACATGGACTCATCGTCCCATCAAACCACGAAGTCATCAATTGACTAACAAACCACGAGACGTCAATCGTGTCACTTGGGGGGATATCACTTAGGGTTTTGGTCTGGCGGTCTACGGCACGTGTGTTCAAACACACGATGGAATGTGAGCAAGTCGTGCAATCAGTTGAAGGAATTCACGAGGTAGTGGGTGGAAAATCGACCAAGTCTCCACACGTTGAGCAACTGGTTTCAAACACGATCTCCACTTCCCCACTCCTTGATTCCATCAACTGTCACACTTCATGGAATCATGGTGTCTAAAATTCCAGCAATATAAATAAGTCTCTGAATCATGATTGAATCATCATCATCAGTATCATCAATCTCACGTCAACAACACAACAGATCATCAACTCATCAATTGAGCAACTACTCTCAATTGAGCAATTTCAATCACTCAGAGCTTATCATTCAGAATTCACACACCCACAATCTTTGATTACCATTGATTCCACACATTTCTCAGCTTCCCTCCTACAGATCAACCCATCCTCTCTTGTGACCGAATTTACTCTGGAACGGTCATTGTCTTGATTTAGGCCGGAGTACTACAGATTGATCTCTCGAATCTAAAGCACCCCCTTTGCAGCGGTGCATCTGTGTGAGGTTTAACATTTCTCGGTTCGAGGAGTCTCCTCCGTACGGTCGTCTCCTCAATTCCTTAAAAACCAGCAAATCGTTTTTCCCCATCTACAGATTGGCGACCACAGTGGGAGATCATCTCTCGGTTGCAATCTACAATTTCACAAGATGGTTGATCTCAGGTCAGGTTCAGTTACGAATCCTAACACAAACCGTGCTAGCACTAGCAACAACAACAATCAGAATATCCCAGACAATTCCGACCTCCAACACTGATGGTGGTGACACTACTCCTCCTCACGCCGAAGGTCATCCACTGTCCGGACGACACCCTGAAGAAGTCAGAGGAGATCCACCGCCTACCATTGCTGATCTTATCAAAGCGCAGGAGACTCTTGCAAAGAACCAGACTGACATGGCTGCTACACAGAAGGAGCTGTGTAATTATCTCAAAACTCTTACTGACAAGATGTCAGAGAAGACTCAAGAGAAGGGAAAGGAGAAGGAGAAATCCTCAGACGACGGTCCTGAAGTAATTCCAATCCATACAGTAGAAGACGACGAAGTCCACAAAACTGCTGCAGACAACTCATCAGCGAAGGGATCATCGAATTTCATCACTCGCGAGGATCTGGAGCACCTTTTGGAGAACCGTGGAAAAGACAAAACATCGCATGACCATCGTCATCAACCTCCTTATCCTGCCGCTACGCAGAGGATTCCACTCCCCAAAGGTTACGTTTCTCCAACCTTCACCTTATATGATGGAACTGGCAATGCTCGGGAACATGTCTCTCGTTTTCTCGAAGCCCTGGGAGAACATGAACATAATCATGTCGTTCGTCTCAAGGAATTCTCAAAATCTCTGAAAGGCAGAGCATACACCTGGTATAACAACATTACACCAGGGACTATCAACAATTGGGGAGAAATGGTTAACCCATTCTACAGGAAATACTTCTTCGTGTCAGAACAAGTCACCATCTCCGACCTTGGAAGGATGTTTCAGAGGGTCAGTGAAAATCCCAATGATAATGTGAAAAGATTCAGAGTCCAATCCCTAGATTGTCATGACCCAAACGTCACGGAGCAACAACTGGTGGACTTGTGCATCAATGGCATGCTCCCGGTCTACAGGGACTTGATGGAAAACCTTCGATTACAGACTTTCTCAGAGCTTCACGAAGCTGCGAAGAGGTCGGCAACCACTGCACCCGCTCTTTTGGAAAGAGGAAATTCTACAAAGACTGAAGGTTTAAAAGACACTCGAGGAAGCAGGTGTTTGATCAACAAGCAGTACAACCTGCAACCTTCAACCAATGCTGTCGCGGAAGGGAGTAAGCGAAAAGCAGAACCACAACACGAGCAGACTTCCTCCACCCCTTTAAAGACACACAAGAAGGAGAATTAGAAAATCCCTCATCATCATACGGAAGATCCAGAAGCACCTGATTTTCCCTGTTCAATGGAAGAAGTTAATGAACTACTCGATGCCTGGATTTAATATGGCGCATTCAAATTGCCTTATGTCAAGAAGGAACCAACTGAAGAGGCCATGGAAAATCCTCGGTATTGTCGATACGTCAGCCATCCCACGAGTGATTGCAAAATTTTGAAGCGCATATTCAAAGAAAAGGTCGAATCAGGAGAGCTCAACCTGGGGACTGAGGGATTGCACAAAAAACCCCTCCCAGTCATAAATTTTACCATCTCTGAACCTCCTGTCAAGGAAACGGTCCAATCTCTGATCGAACATGTCTGCGAGTTGTTGTATCTTTCGAAAGCTCAAAGGAAAGATATGTTTGCTGCACTGAACCACATCGTGTCTTGAAAACGTCTGCTGATCCAAGAAACCACCACCGAACCGTCAGCCACTGACAAAGAAATGTATGACTGGGGACTGCTCACCACAGTGCACATTAAAGGAAATGAGTTCAAGAGGGCCTTCGTCGATGTTGGTACCGCTGTCAACATCATCCCTTTGAAAACTCTCAGAGCTGTCGGTATTACTCGACCGGAAGCCACCCATGCTCCCATAGCAATTAGGGACCACAAAGGAATCTCCAGAGACGCATATGGCTTCATCACTCTCAAGGTTACGGAAAGATTGATCTGCACTGAGGCCAAGTTTTTCATAATCCGAGAAGACCTTGGGTACGACATGGTCCTTGGAAGAACTTGGATTCATGCCGGAAGGATAACGATGCCTTCAACACATCCTGTCATCGACAAGGATTCCGAGTCGGAAGACGAAGCAGAGGACACACCACCGTTTGAGCATCTGGAAGAAGTAAAAACTCTGATGGGACTTACGCAGGAACTTGGAGAAAATCCGCACACCTTTGTCAGAAGGTTTCGAGCTCAGGCAAGTCTTATTCCTCCTGCTCCAATATTACCAATGTTCAAATACGCTACTATGGTCCAGGGACTTCTCCCCATGAACAATTTAGCAGTCATCAAAAGCTACGAGTGGGTAACTTCACCTCAGCAATATTACACTCAATGGTTGGGTTCAGAACTTCTTCAAATCGGTCACTCCATCGAGAGGTTTATTGCTGAAGACTTGGCTAAGCATGATCAACACTATGCTGGATACTCTCTTCCGCGCGAGTGTCCATATGGCCACAATCGTGGAATTCCATCAAACAGGGAATTCCGAATCAGCGGAAGATATTCAAGGCACGATCGACCAAGCCTAACAAGTTTCATGAAGGGGACCTGGTTCTCAAAGCAGTTCAGCGCGGTCTTCATTCTACAAGGAACTCCAATTGGGAAGGACCATTCATGGTCGCTGAGTCCGTGGCCGGAGGATACTACAAATTGACCAACACAGATGGCAGAACCCTACCAGTAATTCACGAAAATTGGCTCAAGGCGTTTATCTGAAATTATTGGACATTTAAGGTATTGGGCGTTTGAAGCACTCATGGCGTTGGGATTTAACATTTAGGATTTTCTTTCATTTGTATTTCAATTCCTCCAAAACATTTGCAATACTTGCAATCAGTATTTGAATTCAGCAATTTATCAAAATTCAGTTCATATTTCGTAAAAGAAAATCTCTATCAAATCTACAAGAAAATCCTTAACCATCAGTCAATCCAAAACCATCTAAATATCAAAACCCAAGTATAAACCTCACATCTCTCAGAAGTTCAGAAGTTCAAGAGATCAGCAAGAAAAGGCTTTCGCTCATCACATCCTTCAAGATTTGCAAAGCCGCCCTCTCCTTGTTCAACTCCTCGGTCAGCTTGGCAATCTTGTCCTCCTTCTCCTTCACAGCATCATTGGGAAAGGGTATGTTCTTCTCACATGAATCCTTGATAACGTTTATTTGCTTACGAAGCCATTTCACGTTGAGGCCAAGTCTTTCTGAATTCTCCAAGTTAAACTCCCAATCAAAGAGTATATCTGGAGTCACGGTATTCCTGGGTCTCGTATGCATATCACTCACGACACGCAAGATAACGCCTACTTGCATGGTTAAAGCATAAGCACGCCCAGGGTTCCTGTCAACGATCATGTGGCCAAACTTCTTCCATATCGTCTCGTACAAGCGTGCATATCCAATGGGAACGCTGAATCCACCGACCAGTTCATGATACGGGAGTGAAGTGTTAAAGGGAGGATCGAAAACCCCTGCAGTTGGATATTCATACACTATTATACGGTTCTCAGTCACTGGAGCGGCTCCACGACCAAAGCAACAGTTCCTTCGGTATTCTCCGCTGCTATCTCGGTTTCTTCTATCACTGAGGCAACAACCATCTGGTTTCCATAACATCAGCAGCGACCTTCTCATGGCCTCGAAGTGCAGGGATGGTTGTCTCTTCATCAATAACTTCGGAAGGGTTAGAGTTGTCATCATTGGCTCCAGTATCCTCAACTTCGGTATTTAGCACCTAATACGAAGATTACATGAGGTTAGAGTCACGAAGCCAAAGGAGATTATGAAACACAGTATACCCACAAGGCAATATCATCAAAGTTCATCATACTACATTCAAGGCACGAGCAAATAACATGAAAGTCATGAAAACACATTTTACGATGAGTCCGTCTGAAGAAACTGAACTCTTCCCTGTACTAAGAGACGAACTGGGAGCAATCTACAAGGAATATTAGGATGGGTCATATGCCATTCTCTTCGTATGGATGTCCTCTATGACATGTCAAAATTTCATGACAATCCGATGAACGAGCGAGTAGATGTGGCCAAAATATCAAGTGACGCGCAATCTGAAAAAGTTCTGGAAGTCTCCTGGAAGTTTACTATTTCGCCTTTTTCAGGCTCTGAACGTGCTCAAAACTTAAAAAGCTTCTTTTCCAAAGCTTGGAAATTTTCCGGGCTTGAATTTGCACATGCATCATCAAAATCCGACTCCGGACGAAGATTCTACAGCGTTTTACTAAAAATGGGTTCTGAATTTTCTGACGACGAAATTCGACTAAGTTTTCATATATTCACATGGGTTCTCATTCATTCATTCACAAGTCAGCACTTTTATACTTCTATGAAGAATATACAGGATATATACTTACTTGAGGAGTCTCCAAAGTGTCCAAGGGGTTGGAATTGTCCACATCAACGACAAGAGGAACATCACTTCCATCCGGCTCCGAATCTTGGGAATTACCTCCATTCCCATTCCCAGAGGATGATTGAGTTCCAGAATTCTCCATCTCCATGACGACATCCTCCTGTACACGTCCTTTACAATCAATATTTTCATCTATGAAGCACCACATTTGAACATGTGAAGAAATACTTACAGTTTCTTCGTCACTCAAATCAGCGATTGCTTGTTCAGTAGCAGAAAATTGAAGACCTTCAAGACTTGATGGAGTAAAATTCTGCAACAAAATTAACAACATTGGCTTCATGATTCTAATGTTAATAGCAATGAAAGTCACGGTGAGAAATATTGGGAACTCACCAAAGAACGAACTGGGGACTTCATGGTATTAGGTAACAACTTATAACTTTTGTTCCTTCCTTCTCCGTGAACAACTTCTCCAATATCTGAAAAATCTGCATGGATTCGAGGTCTTACGCTACGACCGTCCTGTAAAGAATTCAATAACATGATCAGAATACAGTTACCATGGTTTCATAAAAGACATGTGGAGAATCTTACTTGAGAACATCCTGGAGATAATTTTCGTTTATCACCAGAAAGGTACTTCAGTCTTGGTCGACCAGAGATCATCTCAGCAGACGGAGGAATCTTCACTGGAAGCTGACTAACTGTCACGAATTCATGCAACCTCTCAAATTGTTGATGCCAGAATTCTATATAACCTGGGGTTACATATGCAAGTCTATCAGAACCAGGAAACCAGTATACTCCCTTCCACGTGAGTGTGATCTAAACGAGACGCAAGCTGATCAACTGATGGTTTCCTTCTCCGGGTAGTTGGAACACATTGATCCATACCCATTTGTCGAGCCGCCCTATCAATGTTGTATTCTTCTACTGCCCACTCTCCATACATAACGGATAACAAGTGACCAGGAGTACACTCAACATGAAGGATCTCTCACCATCATTCGGGTTAGCACCAGATTTCAGAGTCGTGCTCTCTCCAGTATTGAAAGTCGTTGGTTGAGAAACATAATCAGGAACCGACACCCACGGACGAAAGTCGAACTCCGATTCTTCATCCAACACATCAATGAGGCGTGCTTTAGACCGAGGCTGCTTTGTAGACCAACGCATGATTCGGGCATTATCTTTCTCGGCGAAGATGTGACGGGCATCAGTATTTGGTCCTTGCAGGATATTACGTGGGATAGGCGCATAATTCTTGAAGTGCTCCCACATCAAAGCTTGAAGAAACATCGTGTTAACATAACACTCAATCTTCATGAAGCCATTCGACACGCTGGAATCTAACACCAAGGAGTCTAAGTTAGAATACAAGGAACCCAGGAATAAGCTACCTATTGGGAGTTGCTCACCTTGAGCCATCTTAATAGCAAAAGGGATTACGAAAGGCTTCAACAAATGTCCACTGTCTTCGAATATGTCTCTGGATAACCATAAGCATAAGAAAGCGGCAATAGGTAACATACCGGTGATGGGACTATCAGAAACTTCATCTCTTGGCCACCAACGTGTCAACCAATGGGCATAACAACCTTTACTACCAGACGCCTTGTTCACTTCTTCCATCGCAGCTGTCAGAGTGTCAAAAACCACTTTTTCCTCATCCGAAAGACCTCCAGAGAAATTACCTGTAATCGGGAGATGCATCAAAGCAGCCACATCTTCTAAGGTAACAGTAAATTCTCCCCATCTACATATGAAGGTATGAGTGGGAACACACCAACGCCAGCAAAGCCACGATACTTTTCACATCATGATTAATAGACAAGTCTCCAGAAGCTTGAATAGCTCTCGTCACTTGCGCCTGGTTGAGCATAGCCCTGACATGAGGGAAACCCAACATATGCCTCGCCCATCCAGAAATTTTTTCCAAAGGGCGTCGAGAAAGCTTAAACTCTATGGTCGATGCAAGGAAAAGCCCTCGTTCGAGACAAAGCCGTATTACCATCTTCGGGGTCACCAATTTCTTCTGAGTCACAGTCCTAGGGTTGATCAGAAGACGATATACTGGGGACTTGAGATATGCTTCAGCTCCTTTTGGATCCTCCTCAAAGAATGCGTCGTCTATATTCGGAATGTTCTTCACGCCAGTGGCATCCTCCTCTTCTTCACCAATGGAGGTCTCGTCCATGCGTGCATCATCCCTGGAGATGTCATCATCAGAATGCGATTCGTCCCTTGAAGTATCGTCGGCTGAGGAATTGGTCATTTTGCTAAAACAACTGCAAAGTCCACATTACATTCTACTTCAGTATGCTGTCCAGACACGAATCAAGGAAATACGGAAAAATGGTAACTCTTAACTCTTACCTTTTGTACTTCCACTAACAATAGTGATAGTAACGGTAGAGTTAACACCTCAAAATCGTTCGTCTCTTCGAAAACTGCAAAAACGAACGAAACTTTATTAATTTCGAAACTGATTTTTCATAAAATCACGACACAATTTTCATAATGTGAACATTCACAACTGACCTATGAAGTTCATAACAAAAATATTTCATCATAAATATATTGTCTATCTTCGAAGGTTCCTCAAAACCCACGTTTCTGATTTTTCGAAAAAACAATTAATGCAACATTGCTTACATAAATTCTCAAGATTTTATCTAATGAAAACAAATTCATGCAAATAAAATATACCATCATATTTTACACAATATATGTCACGGCTGCATATATATAAAAAAAATATTTTTCCTTCGTATCGTCGTTATTTGTCTTTAAAACGAAGGTTTATTTCAAAAATATTGTGAAAGCTCACATCTCATACATATGATAAAGTTTTGTATTTACATGAAAGCTCATAAGCAAAATTTTATCACTGGACACAAGTTCATCATACATATTTTCCTTCGTGTCATCGTTATTTGTCTTTAAAACGGATTATTCCGATTTCATGAAAATTCACTTCTTTTGATAAAACCTTGGTACACATGAAAGCTCATAACTAAGTTTTATCACTGGACCTAGGTTCATATAAAAAAAAATCTCTCCTAAATCAGGGATTATAGTTAGTTTTCAAAACTAACGATCGAACGAACATACGTTTTCAAAAACGAGGGTTTTTTCATAAAACTCACACTAATATACACATGTATAACTTCATCATGATCAAAGCATGAACAACTCATGAGGATCATAAACAGCAAAAAAAAAAAACGTACCTGGGAGCGCCGGCCGGAAATTGGCCGACGGCGGCAACGACGGACGAGGCGACGGCAGGTGGTGGTCGGCGGGGCGGGAATCTTCTCCTGCTGGCGTGAAGGTGCAGAGATGATGGAGATCTGGTCGTGGAAAAAAAAAGGATTAATCCCTTTTATATCAATTTTATTTCCAAAACCTAATTTTTAAGGATTTCCTTATGGGCCCGACCCCAATCCTAACCGACCACGGACTCGTCGTCCAAACCAGGGTTCAACACCAATTTATGCTCATCACACGACGCTTCAATCATGAAATTGAAGCCTTCATCAAGTCGTGGTTTGCTCATGCTCTCTAAATCCGGTAATGTCAACTTACGACTAAGTTCAATTACTGGTATTATTATTTATGGCCGGAAAATCACCATTTAATGCTGACTGAGGAACACAGCTTTCCTCAGTAAGCAGGGACTTAATGTAGATGGTGGATTTTCGACAAAGGCTAAATCGTAAACTCATAATTATACAAAGCTCTGATTCAGCAATCAGGCGTGAGTATCGAGACACGGGTCTCTCGTCGATTCTCAACGGAGAGTACTTTCTCTCAGAGTACATGTAGATATGTAGTCTCACACTGGACAACGACATATCTCATAATACTGAATACTTTCAGTGATTATTTCTATATAGCATCACGAGATGGACGGCTCCTAGACAGCTTGCTCTGCTAGTATAGAGCGATAACGTCTTCAGGAACAAACAACAAGTTTACCCTGACTATATAAAGGATATGACTTACCGAAGCTCATATCGGATAATTAATGCTCCTAGACAGCTTGCTCTGCTAGTATAGAGCCACAAAGTTAATTATTCCTAATTACAATTGCTCCTATTCCATGGCCGAATCCACGACTGGTCCCATGGAATGGCAATAACGATTGTTCTGATTCTATGATCGAATCCACGACTTGATCTCATAGAATAGCAATAACTATATATCTCATTACTACTTACTTACCGACTTGATTTCATGATCGAATCCACAACTGGTCTCATAAATGGTATAGATAATCTTAATTACGTGATTCTATGGTCGAATCTACGATCCCATGGAATGGTAATGCTTACTTTATTATTATGAATTCGTAGTCGAATCCTCAGCTGATCCTATGAATTAATAATAAACACTTATTACTCGTTTTGTGAATTATTCTCCACTGAATTCCACAATTAGTAATAAATAATCAACAACCGGGCGTCTTAGCTACCTCTAAGTAAGCCCCGATTCAAATGGTGAAGGTGTATTCAACGACGATACACTAACAGTCACCACACGAACGAGTATTTAAAATACAACGAAACGATGAACCTATGCAAAATAGGGAAGAAAATAATAAATAATTAAAAATATTGACCAGGGTGCTGGGAGCACGGACACACGACGACCGACCGTGTCGTGGTCAATCCCACACCAGTTTTATATTTTAATGCATTTTTATTATTTTCCATGATTTGATGAAAATTCTCTCATTTTATCAAATCTCCTTCGTCTCAGGAAACTCCGGTTTCATGGTACTTCCATAAATCCATAAAAAATAATATAAAATTAAGGAAAGGAGTGTGGGGCGTGACCATTGGCCAACCGTCCATGCCTTGGTCCCAACCGGCCCCACACCCCCATTATTTTATTATTTTATTATTATTTCTCTAATTTTATGAAAAAACTCCTTGATTTCATGGTATTTGCACAAATCATCAAATAATAATAAAATAAAATAAATTATGAAAACTTGTGGGACCGGGCCTTGGCCGGCCGGCCATGCCCTAGCCGGTCCCACACGCCCTTTGTTTTATTATTTTATTATTATTTCCTTGAATTCATCAAATTCCTTGATTTCATGGTATTTCTCTCAAATTAGAAAAATTCCCTCAAATCATCAAAAATACCTAAAAAATATTAAAAATTATGAAAACTCGTGGGACCGTTCCATAGCCGGACCCATCCATGGTCCCACACGCCCTTGTTTTTATTATTTAATATTTATATTTTTTCCCCGAATCATGAAAACTCCTTCAATTCATGGAAACTCCCTAAATTCATCAAATTTCTCAAAATTCATGAATTTTTCATAAAATCATCAAAATATTATAAAATTAAGGAAAAGCACCACGAGACCGTGGTCACGACCGGCCGACCATGTCTTGACCACGGCGTCCCACGCCTCTCATTCCTTATTTATAATTATTTTCATCATCTCATGGTGTTTTCCTCAGTTTCGTCGAAACCCTAATTTTGGCATATTTTCTCGAATGATGCTCAATTGCACGCCAGAAAATATCAAAATTCTCAGGATGAGATGCGGATGCCTTGGGGACACGAGCACGCTATCTTGACCGACAGATTGGCTCTTTGTCTTACAGAAGCCGGTCCCATCAAGTTTCACAGTTTTGACCTAATTTGCACAATTGCACGTATTAGTCCAGACTCTTCTAAACACTTTGGATTTTCATGAAGTGCATCAGGCGGTCACGGGACAACCCAGGGCCGGTTTCATGACCCATGGTCGGTCCCTCTCCGTCATAATTAATTAGGTTTTCTCACCTAAGGCTCAGACGAGCATTTTCGAATAAATGATTAAACCACATTTAATCATTCTTCACCAACAAATCGTCAACTCTTCAGAGTTCTTTGTATTTGCTCACGTGAGCGCATGGACACTACATGGTTGATCCACGGTCCCATGTAGTCGCTCCCTCCTTCTCCCATGGTTAAATTCTGACGAACATGAATTGATCATCAATTGATCAAATTAGGGTTTCTGAATCCAAGGATCATCATTCCAGATTCCAACCTTAATAATTTTACGACGGCCTCATGGTCATTAATTAAATTATGCTCGGTTCAACGACCATATTCTAATTAATATTTTTGGTACGCTGCCAATAATCCATCAGATGAGCAACACATGCTCAGACGATCAAATATTCAACAATTCATCACATGAGCACACTTGCTCAGGTGATAAATATTTGTCAAACCAAGAATATTGGTTCAACAATCAATATTCAATATCCATCGAATGAGCAATACTTGCTCACTTCATCGTAAGAACTATAACCTCTGCTCATGACAATGTTCAACTCGTGAGTTTTAGACATCATGTTTAACTCAGAACTACATGGACTCATCGTCCCATCAAACCACGAAGTCATCAATTACTAACAAACCACGATACGTCAATCGTGTCACTTGGGGGATATCACTTAGGGTTTTGGTCTGGCAGTCTACGGCACGTGTTCAAACACACGATGGAATGTGAGCAAGTCGTGCATCAGTTGAAGGAATTCACGAGATAGTGGGTGGAAAATCGACCAAGTCTCTCACGTTGAGCAACTGGTTTCAACACGATCTCCACTTCCCCACTCCTCGATTCCATCAACTGTCACACACTTCACGGAATCATGGTGTCTAAAATTCCAGCAATAAATAAGTCTCTCTGAATCATGATTGAATCATCAGCAATCAGTATCATCAATCTCACGTCAAAACCGACAACACGAGATCATCAACTCATCAATTGAGCAACTACTCTCAATTGAGAAATTTCAATCACTCAGAGCTTATCGTATTCAGAATTCACACACCCACAATCTTTGATTACCATTGATTCCACACATTTCTCAGCTTCCCTCCTACAGATCAACCCATCCTCTCTTGTGATCCAATTTACTATGGAATGGTTATTGTCTTGATTTAGTCCGGAGTACTACAGATTGATCTCTCGAATCTAAAGCACCCCTTTTGCAGCGGTGCATCTGTGTGAGCTTTAACATTTTGCTCGGTTCGAGGAGTCTCCTCCGTACGGTCGTCTCCTCAATTCCTTAAAAACCAGCAAATTGTTTTTCCCCATCTACAGTTAGGAAAGAAAAAGTTCAAGTCAAAATATTACTAACCTCAAGAGGAAGGATGATGTCGTCGATGAAGCTTGTTACTTCTTCACATTCTTCAAGTCTTCGAGTAATACTTGTATGTCTCATATCCTAATAACTTTCTACTTTAACCTATACGAAGTTGACTCTAGTACATAATCAAGTGACTCTTTAATTGAGTTTTGATTCACTAAAATATGACAACCAAACTTGACATACCAACCTTGGTGGGTTCAACCGAGCTATGCTCTAACAACTCCCCCTTTGTTAATTTTAGTGACAAAACTCTTAATACATATGGATAAACAAATTATAAAAATTCATTATACATATGCTTGATTCCAAGTTTCAACATCATAATAACCTGCATATATTCAATTCATAAATGTCGCTGTTGACATTTAAATAACAAAGCTAATACTCCCCTAAAGGTGAGATAAGTAGATTTTCAATCCACACATCTTTGTTATTTCCCATTTGTAGTCCAAATAAATACAATCATCATATGATATGTTTCTCCCCCTAGTCAATGCTTTACTCTTTTGTTAAATATAACTTTAAGCACAATTGTCCTTTCCTAAGTGATTACAAATCACTTGCTCTCGCAAGAACAAAAGAACAAGAACAAAAGCAACCTTTACCAGAGAAAGGTTGAATCGGTTCTAACTAATGTGTGTCAATGCAAAAGTTGAAAAACCGAAACACATATGATTTTATGTTAAACACAAATCGATTCAACATATTGTGACTTTTTCACATATGAGTTTCAATCGGAGCAACTTTTTATCCTTTCATAAAGCCTACCAACATGGGCTAGAACTTAATCCCGCTAAATCAAAAAGCCACACAAACCATAAGGGTTCACACATCATATGAGATCGAATATTAAGGTTAAGAAAACCGAAATCAAACATCCCATAAACACATAACAATAATATAAAGCATTCAAGTACAGGCTATGTAATCGAAAAACTATCACAAGAAAAATTATAAAATAATAATTTTATTCATAAATAGTAGATAGTTTTATTCAGCAATAGACCTTACACAATAATTGAAATAAATCAAAAGTTGATGTCTATTTTGTATGGATTAAGTATTACAGCATACAACTTAATCTCTAGTGGTGCTCTTATTGTTCACTGAAGTTTCTTTAGTGTTCAAACTCTTGAAGCATGTCTCCAGGGACTTGTCTACAACCACTTCCTGCTTCTCAAGTTTTTCAACTTGAACCTTCATACCTGCAAGATCAGCTTTTGTTTTTTCAATTCTATCCTTGAGCCAATCTTGATGACGGATCGTCATTATGAGGTTAGTTCTTAGTTCTTCAAAGCCTTGGATATAGTCAATCATACTATCAGAACGTATCCACTTGGTCTTTATTGGATCTTGAAGGTTGTAAGACAACAGACATGACTCATCTTGAGATCCAGTAGAACTATCAGAATCATAATCAGACATGATTTTTGATATGATTTTCTTCTTCCTTTCTGTATTGATTCCTTGATAATCCTTAACCTTTTGAGCTTCCTCCTTATTGACCTTTGTGATACTACGAATTATTGGAGGCGTGCTCGTTTATTTAAATAGGGATTAATCAGGGTTTCTTAAATCAAGCAAGAGATTGTTTCTCTTAAGAAGAAACAAATTTTCGGACCGAAAAAAACTTGTGGAATACAGAAAATATACACAAAATATATATTTTTTCTTTGTCCGAACTTCTCATGCTGGAAGGTTTATTAAAATTCGAAAATTTCAAATAAAACCTATTTTTGAAAGATCATGTTAAACATGAACACTTTTTAGACAAACATGGATTCGCAACTATCCATAAATTGCCTCAGATTTTTCTGATAAAAAGACACAAACAAAAAATTGTGCTCTCGTTTTATGTGCTTCCCATCCCAAAATTACGAGCACGAATTAGGATGAAAGTGCACAATCTCCATACAACTAGGTTGTATTGGATTAAGTTTTTTCTAGCTTACAATGAGTATCTGAAACATAATTCATGTTTCTCTTTGGGAATTTCTGCCCAAAATATTTTCTCCCAAGAAGGTGATCCTTCCTAGATCTAACGATATGATCATAATGAGAAACTGTACTGACGTGAGAATTTTCAGATATGGATAAATCTCTCTTAATTCTGTCAATGAGATTTTCATAAGGTTTTATCATTCTAAAGATTTTCTTATGATGCACATCAGCATGATTGTCTGAAACAATTATCGGAAATTTCTGATTGTTTCCTTTGGCAGAGATTTTCTCTTTCCATTTCAATATAGGTGAGGAGGAACCTTTTTCCAGAATCGATTATTAACTCTTACTCTTAATTCTTTTGAGTTGGTTTTATCGAAATATGGTAAATTATGTTTTTCTACTGAGGAATGATCTTTCAATTTTTTAAGACATGAAACTTCTTTCAATATTTTACCACCGTATTTTGAAGAAGTATAAGTTTCATGTCAAGTGACTGAAAGTAGTATTCCTTAAGATCAAGTTCAGGGAATCGGTTCAAAGTGTCCTTTGGACAAGATTTTGTCTGATCATCAGTAGATGTAGAAGATAGTTTCTCATCCTCTTATGACTTGATATAGTTAGGCAAACTACCATCATCATGATCTGTTTCAGATGTGATCAAACAAGTTTTGTCATCACAATCTCTCAAAGTCGAGCAAGGACTTTTAGTTTCTTCATTATCAGAAGAAATTAAAACAACATCATCAGTCAGAGTCACGTGATGAGTCACTTGATTTTGAGTAAGAGATTTACCAATGGCTTCTAGTTTGACAGTGAGATCCATATTCTCTTTGACTAGAATATTTAGTTGAATGTCTTTTTCTCTGATCTTATTCTTAAGAAGATTAGATTTTGTCTTTAATATTAAGATCTGTGTAGATAGAGATCTTATTGGTTTTAGAAGTTTTACCAACTCTTTATCAGAATATCCTTTCCCATCAGAGATAGACTCAGCTGATTTCGTAACTCCTGGATTATGAATTAACGAAGTTGTAACATCTTCAACATTTGAGTACTCATACTCTTGCATAACGTTACCTGAATCAGGCGTAGATTCAATTCTTATAGGTTGGATCGCACCAAACACATATTGTTAGATATTTTCGTGTTTTCCTACTCTGATACCAGTTGAAAAGATGAGGGTACCCAAATATACCACAATCTTAAACTTTTCCACCTATAAGTTCTCTTACCGAAAGTGATTGTCTATGGACTGAGTCGAGACAATACAACGAATCGGTATTCACACTTTGTGTGATCATATATGGATAAGAGGTCGACACAATACAACAATCAAAGTGTGATTACTTGATAATAGGTTCGGACTTAACTAGGCCTGCACACGATTCGGTTCGGTGCGGTTATAGCTAAAACCGTTCACCTAACTGTGTTCGGTACAGTTATCACAATTAAAACTGCAGCCGAACTGTTTAGTATTCGGTTCGGTTTTTAACCGCGCCGATACTATTCGGTTACAGTTCGGTTCGGTTCGGTTTTCATCTATACCCTGCACCTGTACATAAACAAGTTGACAAAAGTCTTAAGTCTAAAGATTAACCAAAAAGTCTGATGAAACCAAAGTTAAAAAGCAAGTAGCATAAAGAGTTTCCAGTAAAAGAAAAAGAGTCATCCATTTGATCTTCATTTCTCAAGTAGCAGACCAGTAAAAGATTGCAGTCCATCCATCTCTCAATCCAATCATCCCCTTAATCTTCATCCTTTCCCAAAATGTCTGCAACAAGAATGCAAAGAAGAAATATTCAAATATATTCAATGAAGTCTAATGATAAAAGGTATAAAAACTAACAGATAAAAGAAGATAACATTCATTCAAATTTCAAGTCAAAAGAGAAGAGATTCTATTACCATCTTCAATGTTGGAATTGTCATCTGGTACATAGTCACACAGAAAATCAAGAGAGATAGGTTTCTGCAACCAGCTTTGCGTACATAGAAGTGCTTCAACTGTCCTGGCAGATAGCGAGCTTCTCCATGGGGTAAGAATGCGCTTTCCGGTACTGAATGCAGATTCTGATGCAACAGAAGACACTGGTATTGCCAAAATATCCTTCGCCATAAGTGATAGCACCTTGTACTTGGTACTATTAGCCTGCCACCATGCCAGAATATCAAACTCCCTGGTAGACGCTTCACAGTCATCAAGCAAATACCTTTCAAGTTCTGACTTTGGATGAGTACTATGAACATTCATTCTTCGCCTTTTCTTCCTTGATTCAAGCATATCCTCAATGTTCTATTCTTGCACGGAAACAACCATGTCATCAACACCAGCAGCAGCTGTTTACCCAGTACCTAAGACATCAGAACAATCAATCGTAAGTAATGATGATAACAATCTTTATGATAAAAAGCAGATAAGCAATAGTAAGTAATGAAATAATGATGATCAATAGTAAGTAATGATTTCACCTTCCTCTGCATTGGCATTTGAATACATGCTGGTGTACTCATCATAAAGTCTTCACATATCTTGTTTCACAGCCTTCAAAACAGTTGTAACCCTGAAATCATTTTGCTCATACAAACATTCCAGATCAAATTTCAAACCAGATTCTTTCTCCCGAGGATCAAGCAACTTAGCAAAATACATAACAGAGTTCATATCTTCATAATCCCCCCAATATGCGTTATACTTCCGAAACATTATTTCTGCCATCCTAGAAATATGAGGATCTCGGTTTCCTATAGCTCTAAGACGAACCAATTGTTCATGGATCAATGCCAACTGCCATAAAAATTCATGTGAAGTAACCTGAACTGAAGCCGAGAACTTAACAGTAACATCAAAGAAGATTTTTAAACACTTAACAAGACACCTAGCATATGACCAGTCTGCAGCATAGGGAGCATGATGACGGAGCTTGTTCTTTTTCTTAGTATTCTTCTTTCTAGATACATCTCCCTGACGTTCAGATTCACTAGATGAACTAAGATAATAATCTTCATTATCAATTACAACAGTATCATCATCGGTATTAGGTAAAGCTTCACTTTCAGATTCTTTGAAAATATACTTAGAACGAAAGCTCTTGTCCTCCCTTTCTAACCTCTTAAATACCTTTTCATATGGAATGGCAGCTTCAAGCATCAGATACGTAGCATTCCACCTAGTCTTCACATCAAGGAAAACCATCTTCTTACAATCAATCTTCTCGAGAGCAGCACATTCTTTGAATTTGGCCAACCTAGAGGGAGAACCGGTAACAAACTTGATAACTGATCTGATCCTTCCAACTGACTTGTGATACAACAACACAGCATCTTTGACAACAAGCACAAGAACATGCGCATCACACCTTACCTGATAAGAATGGAACAAGGAAATATCATCAAAAAATCAGTAACAAGCACAAAGAAATATCATAAAGCATGTCATTTCATGTACCTTGATCAACCTACACTAAAATGTAACTTAAACAACCTGCTATCAACCTACTAGAATCAGTTTTCATATTGAGTCAGTTTCAAGTTTCATATTGAATATATATGCTATCAACCTACTAGAAGTATAGAATAAACATAGCAATAGAGCTAAGAAAAGTAATTATACCTGCATGTATTGATCTCTCACTACTGCTCATGTCCAATTGATGACACTGGTTTGAAGATACTCAATTGTGACACTATTTGCACTGACATTGTCCAAAGTCACACCAAAAAGATCTTCTAGACCCCAATCCAGCAAACATTTCTCAAGCATTTTCCCAATCTCCTCTCCAGTACGACCCTTGATCAAGCAAAACAGGATGATCCTCTTTTGAAGTTTCCAATGGATATCAATAAAGTGCACTGTCACACACATATAATTGAAGTTGTTTGGAGAGGTCCATGTATCAGTTGTAAGAGAGACTCTTTGTTTACTTTCCTTGAAGTATTTCTTCAACTTCTCTTTCTCATCTTTGTACATAATTAAAAGATATCTGTAAATGGTCATCCTGCTTGGCACCTTGAATCTAGGTTCAAGCTATTCACTATATCTTCTAAACCCTTCTCCTTTTACAATTCTAAATGACAGTTCATCTATGACGACAAACTCAGTCAATCTTCTTCTACACATATCCTTGTCATAACTTACAGCAACTAGCTGTGATGATTGTCCAGGCCTTGGTGGTGGAAACACCAAACTCTTTTGTCCCTTGAGCTTCATGTTGGGATTCTCTGGACATGTACCTAAATGTGTCTTCATGCTGGAAGTTCCATTTCCTCTACTATGTGCTTGCAATTTCTTGTGACAATGCTTACACTGTGCTTTTTCTTCGCTGATCCTTGTAAAGTCATTCCAAACTTTTGATCTAGTTTTCCCCTTCTTCTTCGGTACAACTTCAGGTGCAGGGTCCTGTGTAGCCTGCTGTGTAGCTTGTGTTTCTTGAGTAGCATCAACTTGAGGTGTTATAGATAGTGTCACATCAGTAGAACCAGCTGCAGTGCATGGAAAGGGAGATGCATTTGCCATCTTGCAGCTTGATAATGAAGCTGAACTTGATCCAATCATTGCCTTGCCAAAGGTAAACAAGTTAGTTCTTACTTCTTAATACAAGCACACATATTTCTTAAAACAATCAAGTTAGTTCTGATTCTGAACTTGATAATGAAACTGCACTTCATGTGAGTGACATTGCCTGCCATCTAACTCAATTTTAATTAAAAGCAAACAACAAAAGTTGGAAATGGCTAGCACCTACAAAGTTATTAATACAACAAAATTTGAAAAAATAATTTGGATATGATTTTCATCACATCAAACATGATAAATCTCCATAAAAATCCAAACTATTCACTCAATTTCAGGCACATACCATTAATATCTCAATCACACAAGCAAAATCCAAACTGCTCTTTCAATTTCAGAGTAAACCTGACTAATTCAACACCCATTAAAACCCTTTTTCACACAGTCACAGATCATAAATCACTTCATTAATCAACAAACCTTTTTCAAAACATTTTACATCAACAAACCCTAAGTTCAAAACCAGAACAAGTCAAAATGAAGATTGAATTAGTTAGTAGTTACCTGTAATCAGACTCCTTCCTTCCCTTAACTCAAACTGAATGATAATAGCTTTCAGACTCCTTCCTTGAGTTCCTCCCCTTAACTCAACCAAAACCTAAAATAAAAAACCCATGACTGTAATCAGAAAAATAAGATTTGACAAAAGAAATTGATTGATAAACACAAAACAACAAGCAAACGATTTCGATAAAAGAAACCCTAAGTCCTAACAGAAGAATAATTAAAAAAAAACCTAGAAATTGAAAAACAAACAAATCAATCGAAACGAGAATGAGAATGAGAAATAGAACATGATATCTATTTACTTACTAGATAGAGCCATACAGGTGGTGGTGCTCTTGATGGAGGTGGTTTAAAAGATCAGGGTCTGCTGAAGGCTGAGGTGAAGGCTGAAGAGAAAATGAAGAGTGAGAGGAAGAGAAACGAAGAAGAGAAAGAAAATGCCGAAGAGATTAGGGTTTCAAAATATATATGGTGGAGGCTTTAATCTAGACGGCTAGGATTAATCAGGATAAAAACTAATCGACGGTCCCTATTAGTCGGTTGTTCGGTGCGGTTAGTGTGCGGTTATGGGTGGAACCGTTCACCGAACCGTAAATCTAACGGTTATTAAAATGAAAACCGTGAACGACCGTTGGATCATCGGTTCGGTGCGGTTTCGGTGCGGTTAGTGCGGTCTCGGTGCGGTTAGTCTGCGGCCCTAGACTTAACCAAACTCTATAGGATCACTATCAAGTGATACAGAGTTAAAGTTTGTGTAATTTATTTTAAATTATAATAACAACAATTACAATTGCGGAAAACAAAAATAAATGACACAACAAGATTTTGTTAACGAGGAAAACGCAAATGCAGAAAAACACCAGGACCTAGTCTAGAATTGAATACTCTCAGAATTAAGTCGCTATACAAAATCAAACCAATTTCGTATAGTTGAGACCAAGAAACTAAACCTATAGTTCACCTAGTTTCTTCAGTATCCATGCGATTCCGACATTCAATAAGTGCACGCACTGGAACAATTCCTTTGGTTCGTATTCCAAACAGTAAAGGAACAACAAATTTGTTCGGTAACAACTCTATTCAATCTCAGTGATATGAGTTAGACAAAGTCTCTTCTGTTTAATCCAATAAACTCCTTTGTAGGGTTTAGATCTATCTATCCAACAACTACCAAAGTAGCAGAGTTTAGATTTTGCAATCAAAAATAAAATCTACCAAGATGCTATATAGTGATGCTGATCTACGCAACTAATCAATCAAATCTATCAAGGATAAACCGATTATAGTTGGATCCTAGCCGATCCAGTTTTGTGCGCACCAAAGATTATGAAACCAATAAGAAATCTTCTTTGTCTTCAAATCTTCTTTAATCTTCAATAAACACCTACACACCACAACTTGAATCTCTTGTGATGAATCACGCATAGAACGGAGTCTGTTAACAATGGATTATCACAAGACGTCTTTAGATCTACAAACAGTTCTAAAGATCTTGTTGACACTTCGATCTAGTTTGAGTGAATCTTATATCAGAAGAAAAGATTCTCAAGAATAAACAAACTTGGTGCAATCAAAGTTCAACAACCTTTAGTCAATCAAATCAAATCGAAAACTAATAATACTGCAATTATCTAGTTTCCCACCAATGGTACTCATAGAGCTTCTTGATCCCACAAAAGTCTTTAAACGAGCGGTCGTAAGAGATTTCTACTAATTAGGGTACTTTCCTCTCCGAATAGACGGCTCCACCAATAACAACACAACAAGGTAGTTTTGCTGGCTCTTAGGATAGTCTGCTTGAAATGCAAACTTGGGTATTTATAGACCAAGGAACTTTGAACACCAAGGAATTTCCAAAACCGAATATTCTCAAGATATGCAATAAATTCCCAAAGCGGTTTTCATAATTCCTGGAAATCCTCTGTTCAATATTAACCGAAATCTCACTAGAAAATCTCCAATTAATAAATGCACATTACCAATTTTTATTTTCCAGAGATATGCACTTTAATTGCTGGTAATTAAAAGCATATAAAATTAACAACCTTAATTAAAAGATTCTCAACTTATTTTGGTCCAGGATCTCCTTGAGTTATTAAGGAATATCTTTGAACAATAAAAGATAAGAGTTACTGAACATGTTCAAAGTATGTCGACATCTTATTTCTTTGTAAATCCTTTTTTATATTTAAAATCTTGGAACCGGTTATACCATACTTCCAAAAAAGTTTAGAACTGGTTCATCTGATTTCCAAGAACTATGTGATTGATCAAATATGAATACACTAATCATGGGTTTACGGTTCTACCAAACACAAGGATCGGTTCTACCTTAATATGCTTACTGGGACCGGTTACATCAGTTACCAGGACCGGTTACCATATTCTCATGGTATTACTTGTGACCGGTCACACCAGTTACCAGGATCGGTTACACCAATTACCAGGACCAGTTACACCAATTATAAGGATCGATTACACACTCTTTTGTGATCGGTCACACCAATTACTAGGATCGGTCACACCAATTACTAGGATCGATCATACCATCTTAGGTGATTACTTAGGATCGGTTGCACTAATAAAAGTCATACCAATACATAAGTCAGGCCATTGTGACTAGTTTTACCAAGATACATAACAAGTTATGATCGGTTCTACTAACTCACACATATTGGCAATCCAAAGATATGCAATGAATAACAATACCAATAAGCCTAGCGATTTCCCTTTCGATTCACAAAACAAGTTTATGAATGTACTTCCTTTAAACGAATGTAAACATTGTTTCCTAGGAAGAAATCTTCACCCATACCCGTACACATAATCACAATAGCATTCATACGATTGTGTCGATGTCTTATATACGAAGTTCAAAAGATAAGCGTTATACTTCGTATTCTAATTCCTTAATACTATGTCTACTAGAGTATAATCATTCACAGCTTCGCAGTTATGTTTTCAATATAGCACGACTTGAAATATACGTTAGGAATGAAACAGTTCAAGTCAAAATATTACTAACCTCAAGAGGAAGGATGATGTCATCGATGAAGCTTGTTACTTCTTCATATTCTTCAAGTCTTCGAGTAATGCTTGTATGTCTCATATCCTAATAACTTTCTAGTTTAACCTACACGAAGTTGACTTTAGTACATAATCAAGCGACTCTTTAATTGAGTTCTGATTCACTAAAATATGACAACCAAACTTGACATACCAACACTTGGTGGGTTCAACCGAGCTATGCTCTAACACTACTGTTGATTGAACTAGATCCTCACGAATCTATTATGCATGCTCTTGTGCTTTGCCTCTTTGCTAGTCATGTTTGGTGTCTTTCTTTTTTGTGTGTGAACACTTCTTCTTTTCAGGATTGGTCTTTTGTTGATTGACTTATGTTTTGGCTAGTTGATCCTAGTACTAACTTCCTGATGATTGCAATGCTTCTTTGCTGCTATCCTTTGGTCTATTTGGAGTGGTTGAAATAATCTTGTCTTTAATGATAAAAAAAAGAAACTCACTCTGCTGCTATCAATAGAGCTAAAACTATGTTATTTCATGGAAAACCTAAATTCCAAATACTCTCTAGTATTTCTGTCAGTAGTTGTGATAGATGGATGCCTCCCCCCGTTGGTTGGATAAAATGCAACACTAATGGTGCCTTTCATGACCTATCTCAGGAAAATTGGGCAAGGTATGTGATGAGATATTTTTCTGCAATAAAGCCTCCTTTTATGCTGCATTTGTGTTTGATGTTCACTCTGCGGCTGCAGCTGAAGCTAGAGCTATCTGGGATGTTTTCAAGAAAGTTGTGGAGAAAAAGCTCACTCATATCATCACTGAGAGTGATGCAAAAGAATTGATCAACCAATTTTCTACTGGCCTGTTTAATGGTGATCAAAGAACATATGCTATTTTCAAAGACATTTCTCTCTTTTCGTCTCAGTTAGAAGCTTGTATGTTTTACTTCCCAACCATGTCTTTGTAATTTTGTGGCTCATGCTTCAGCGTAGTGAGCTAAAACGAACTCTTCCTCAATGTACTGTTTGTATTTCCTATCCGGCTTAGGCGATTATTGAGGAGGATCATTAGCCTTTTTTTTTTTTGAAGGCTGTCGTGTCTTTCCAAAATAGAACAAAAAAAAAAACGAGGCTACTAGCATTTGTGCAGCCATATGACACCCGTCAACTTGTTTTGGGCACTCAAATGCCTCCTCGTAAAAGATATAACTCGATAAAGATCCTAATTCCCAAGGGTTTAAAGTGGAAGGCATCACTTTTACAGAGACAAAGGCATCACTTTCACAGGGACAAATTTTGATACCGCTGAACACCTTCTCCAGAAAAACATGGCGATGGTAGTGATATGTGGTCAACCATGTAGTGGTAAATCAATTGCTGCTCAGTGCTTGTCTGATGCTCTTCATGCCGTAGATCAGAAACTAACTATCAGGATTATTGATGAATCTTCTTTTCATCTTGATCGAAATCAAAGTTATGCTGGTTAGTTCCCTCTCTTTCTCTCTTAGAATACCTAAAGAAACCCTAGTATGTTTGTTTTAATCACTTTGGCTCTGGGTTTTAGGCTATGAAAAAAGTCGATTTCAATTCGATTTGAGAATCTGTTTCTATCGTTCTGGTACTTATATTGAATGATTTAGCATATAAATTGTATGTTTTCTTGATAGTTTCTGATTGAAATTGATTAGTTCTGAGCATAATGTTTCTATGAACTTGTTATAGTGTTAAATTAGTCTTAGAGATTGTTGATAGACATCTTAAGTTGAACATCTGATGACGTAAGATATTTTGTACCGATTTATGTGAACAAATTGTTTTCCATTTGGAACTTTGACATCGTAAAGCTCAGTGTCGAAGATCCAATTACATTTTTCTTGGGTATTTAATGGAAGGAAAGTTGGTCTACTTCTGTCTGTCTGAGGACCAATGACTAATGACCTTCCTTTATTAGATGTCATGCAGCTCTTTCTCTTGGTTCTTTCCTCTACAATTGCTTTCTCTGTATGTATACTCACTTTTCTTAGTGATTGTTCTTGTATTTTTGGTAGATATGACTGCGGAAAAGAATTTGAGGGGGATACTAAGATCTGAAGTTGATAGATCCTTGCCAAGGGACAATATCGTTATCGTAGACTCTTTGAATAGCATTAAGGTGAGAACAATTACATTTATATTCTTATTCATTTGCTTATTTGTCAGGCTATGACAGGATATAATCCTGTGAGTCTCTTGTATGAATTAGATGTGCATCTCAACTGCATTTAAACAATTAAAAGAAAGTAAACCTTCGTTTTGTAAGGATTTTTATAAGAACAATTAGTTTCATATGTTCTGAAGAGTAGGATAACAATAAGAACTCTGTACAGATATTGATCGCAGGAATTTTTCAGTTTCATTGTTTTCTGAACTAGTTTCATCTTCGGCCATCTGATATTTAATCCAAGTGTGATATTCTTTCTATTACAGGGTTACCGATATGAATTATGGTGTTTGGCCCGTGCTGCTGGAATAAGATATTGTGTAGTAAGAACCTTTGATCATCATCTTGTTTAATTATTGTATTCTCACATTTAAATTTATTTTTCATATCTATGATGCTTGATTGAGCTTTTCACAGCTATTTTGTGATGTAGAAGAAAGTAGTTGTAGAGAGTGGAACAAGGAACGGATAGAGAAAGCTGAAGGGTCATACAACGACAAAATGTGAGTTCAAATTTCATGTTAAAAGCAATTACGAATCTAATCTTTTCGGTTTTGTTATCCCACTTGTTGAATGACCTATAGCCTGGTTATTGTTTCTTAAACATTTATAACCTCTTCCACATACTAGAACATATGCAGCAGTGTGTGCTTCATATCCATGTATTTTGTTTTAATCAGTTCTGACTAAGAAACTGTAGTCCAGCTGTTATGCTTGAAAAGTTTGATCAATTGTTGAGGGCACAGTATAAAGATAGAAGAGAAGAGAACAATACAGACTGTAGAGAAACCGTGGATGAAACTCCTTAATGAGTTATTTCAGTGATCCAATATGGAAGAAATACCTTTGTTAAACTGTTATGACTTAAGATAAAATATGTTATTATGAATGTTTCACTTATCACTAGTTCTTCTGTTCAGATGAAGCAACTAGAGTTTCCCTAGCAATTTACCAAATTATTTAATGGAGGATACAAGATACATTTTGTGCATTAAAAGGAATCCTCAAAATGGGATATATTAAGTTAACATCAATCTGTCTATCTGAACTTGTTGACATGATAAAACTCTGACAGCTTTATTGTCGAATTTAATGTTAGTTTGTACTTATTTGGCGCTACTAGTTGTCTTTCCTGCTAGTGCTAACCTGTTGAGGCATGTTGAAGTTGAAGATTATTATAAATCATGGATTTAAGAGTTTGGGAAATTTTGATTGAACAGATTTGAAGATTTAATAAGAAGATTTGAAAAACCGGATAAACGCAATCGGTGGGATTGTCCGCTTTTTGAGTTGTATCCTTCTAAAGGTATAAACTCACTTTAAGTTTAGATTGGCATGGTAATTTTATGAACTCTAGTAATAAGCTATATGTTTGCTTGGATCAAAACAAAGTACTTCAAAGATTAATGTAACATCAATAGTTTTCCAAGTTAGCCTATTTGGTTTGAGTTAAAGATTACGAATGAGAATTACAACTGCTCTTAGTTAAACTTGCATAATTCTCTTGTTTTTGTTGTTGTCATCTTGCTAAGCAGATAGAATAGAACAGTCATCTGCTGCTATTGTCGAGGCTGTATCATATTTGACCAAAAAAGTAGACTCAAGGACCAAAAGTGTTAAACTTCTCCAGCCTACTGTCGCTACTCAAAACGTATGTATTATAGTTATTGTGTATATATGTGGGTTTTTACATCAATTGTGTGTTTAAACAATTGAGCATTTCTTATTTCTGAACTAATGAATGTGTTATGTTCAGGTTCGTGTTTCTGAGGCAAATTCACTTTATGAGATGGATCGTGCAACACAGGTTGTTGTTAGGAATAAGTTGGTCAATAACTTATGCATACAGAATTTCTTTTGATCATTGGCTTTTATTAGCTAGATTTTGAAGCAAACTTTTTTTTTAACGTTTTTGCAGGAGGTTATCAATGCGATTATAGAAGCACAATCACAAGCACTCGGAGGACCTACGAATGGCATTTCTCTTGGTCAAAATTTACCAACCATATCCTCCATATTTGAAACCTTTCATTGTCTGTGATTGCTTTATATTTACACCTACGAATCATAGATTAGGCATACCATAGTCAATTGGCAAGACCTTGACAATGCAACCATTATTTCTACAAAATTAATATGGTTAGATTACTTATTCACTTCAGAAAAGAGTTGCACATCTACAACTTGGAACCCACTAGATGTTCGGTTACCATCTATTTTACACTAAACCCACTAGGTTTAGTTTCTTGATTGGTTTTAAATGGTTCTAATATGGGTGAGAACTGTTGGGTTTTTTTTTGAGGTTAACCTTAAAATCTGGGAGTTCGTCCTTGCACAAAGAAAAAATTACCCTTGCATATCTTTTCCATAGGCTTGTATAACTTTTTATGAGCAGAATTGCATATCTTTTGACACTAAGGGACTGACAGATCTCTGTATCATCTTTTTATGAGCAGGTTATGCGATAGATGTTTAATCCTCCTCTCTTTTTCAAGCATACTCTTTGAATCTTTTACTGAGTATTATGATGATACATTCTCTAAATATGTATATTTTTTGTCATTGCCTTTAATACCTTGACCAGCAATTTACATAAACATTCAGAGATCTGTTGGGTTGCCACAGCTTCGGAGCTTGCGTCGAACATTCTTAAAATTGACTGCTCAGTCCAGCTTGAGTGGGCCAGCACCGCCAGCAGATGCAAATATCGCAAAAAGGATGTTTGTTGACTATTTAAACAGGGAAGTAGGAGCTGTTTGATTAAGAATCCTATTATTGGGGCTACAAAAGGGGTGGAAAGTGGAAAATTTGAGGCTTCACAGGGTCACGAAATAGTAAATGAAGCTATCCCCTATCATATTATATTTCTTAATGTCTAATATACCCTTTTGTGAATTAGTGTTAATTATGATGTTTAACCAACCTAATTATAATTAGTGATTGGATTAGACTATTCTAATGATCAATCTATCGAAAATTAAGAAGAAAAAAAATTGTTTTGTTTTCTTCGTGGATTTTGATGGAGAATGATGATTTTAATGAACTTTTTTTCAAAAACTTTGGGAAAAAAAAAGGATCAAACTCTTCGTAAAAATATGCAGGAAAACCTTATAATCAACTCTCAGTAATAACTTGGTTGATTCAAATCCGTAAAAATTTGAGGAACTTTTTTGGGTTTCTTGGTATGTTATGGCTAGGATAATTTGTAGACCCAACCGTAGAACGCAAAAATGGTAATTTGTAGATCCAACCGTAGAACGCAAACATGGTTGGGAATTGAGGTGTTCCAAGCTGTATTTGTTATTTACGGCTGGGAAAACCAGCCGTAACTGGTTCTGAAAACCAAAAAAAAAAATCAAAAAAACACTTTCGGTAGGGAAAACCAAGCCAAAACATGTATTTTCGGTTAAAATCTTGCCGAAAGCAGGCTTCTGTTTTTTTTCTTTTTTTAATGTGTGATTATCAAAATTACTTTTATGAAATCCTAACCGTAGGTACCTACTTACGGATGGGAATTTTTATTTTCCCAACCGTGTACTCACTTTATGGCGATATATGATTTATGGTTGGGAAAGTAAGACCTCCCAGTCGTAAATAGTTTCAGAAACTGGTTTCGTCGAATCGATCTTTTAGCCGTCAAAAGTAGAAAAAAATGGTGGGTTTTCTTAGTTTTTCTTTTTTATGATCATCATTTTCATCATTGTTAGAGCATTGTTCGGTCGAACTCACAAGTATTGCTATCTCAAGCTTGTTGTCAAATTTAGTTGTCAAAACTATATCTTGATTTCTAGTCTACATTTAGTCAGTCTCGGATTAGGATAGAAGTGTGTGGTTGAGATTCGGATATCACTGCGTTCTACCATTTGAAGGCGAAGATCAACAGGAGCATTGGAGAACTTCAACATCAAAAGGTAAGTGGTGGCTCTCTAAAAGAGTCACAGAAATGATACCTGCAAGTGCACAGGGTCTGTTGTAGTGAGTGTGCAAGGCAGGGTCGAACCACAGAGACTAGGGTGTATAGTTGAAGTTTTTAAGCTAGTTATCTAAATTAACAAGGCAGTAACTAAAGCAATGAGGTAACAGTGACAGAGAACAAAGAAAGTGAAATTCAGTGGCAGTGAATAAGAAACATTGAAACAAAGATAAACAAACCAAGGCTGTGAGCCAAGGACAGTGATAAAGAAACAAAGGCAGGTCCTCCAGCTATGTTCTTGTCCCTTGTTAGTTATCAGTCAGCTTCTAGGCTTTCTGAATAACTAGATGACAGTTGCGGTTCAAAGCCGGCTGTTCATCTAAGGGTTGGTCTAGAAAGGAGGCTAAAGGCACTAAGATGAATTCTAAACCTTGTGATAGTTGGGGCTCTCACACTGCAACTACCCGCAGAGAAGCTTGCTTAGTGTTTTAACAACCTATAAGGATATTCAATCCTAGACAATTCAAGCACAACAAGATCAAAGCATGGATAGGATAAAAACAATTGAAATGCACAACATCATTTAAAATAAAAACTAACCCTTGAGGCACTGGCTATTCCAGTCCTCTTGGGTGAAGCACTGGCTAGTCCAGGCATGACTTCTAACACACACCCATCATCCCTATTTATACACAAACCAACTTTCCCCAAAACAGGACCACATCAGTCCAATTAGGGTTTGGTGAAAATACAAATTAAATCAAAAAAAATCCTACCTAACTCTGATAACAACCCTAATATACTAACCCATACTTCAATTAAACATGTAATCGATTCCCCCAAAAAATCCCCAATGTCAGAAAAATTAGGGTTTTAAAAATTGAAATTAAAATTTTACCTAATCTCTGAATCCAATCAAACTTCGATCCATGCTTGTAATTGGTCCTCTCTTGCTTCCCATACCGCCAATTGAACTCTAGCTCGACCTAATTTACCCACTTCACACCTAGGGTTTCGGAGAAGGATATGTGTGAAATAGGTAGAATAGATGGACTAGGGAGAGGGTAACAATGATGGGTTATCATTGTTTGACGCTGTGGTAATTATGGTGGTGATGGCGGAGCAGTTGGGATAGCAGGTGGAGGAGATGGTGGCGGACATGGAGGTTGCAGAGGAGGTGAGGGGAGAAAGAGAAGATGGAGTCGATGAAAAAGAGTGAGGGGGGTGTTTGGTTGGGTAGGAATAGGGTTAGGTACTAGGGTGTTGAGCGGATGTATCAGAATTCGATGTCCAGTGAGTTAAAGCGTTGGATCGACACATCTGGATCGAATCTATCGGCTGAGATGGCAATGCTTGCAGCGACCGTAGGATTGTGAGACACAACAAAACTGATGGCTCCAGATGGAGTTAGGTGCTGTAGTGTTAGACAGGAGCTTCAGAGTTTGATGCACTGTGATGAAGCGACCGTTGGATGATGGAATGGATCCAATCTGACGGTTAAGAGGGGAAACGGGTTTGGGTATTGATTTTAGGCTTAGAAAATGGGTTTGGGTTTAGGAAATGTGTTTGGGCTTAAACAATCTTGAGCCCACTTCTTCTTTAAGAACAATTTCTTCCTTTGTGAGCCCATTTTCATCCTTCTGGTCTTGTGCACAACATTCTTCGCGGTTTCCTTGTGTAATTCCTCCCGGCTTTTCACCACTTTTCTGCTCTTTTCCGCTCCGCCATTCATCCAAACTTTATTTATTACCTAAAAATGCAAAATTAGTTAATAAAAATATTTATTCTTGAAAACAAAGAAAATACAGAATATGGGATAAAATGTAGAATTAATGCACAAAAGATGAGTTAAATGCCAAGAAAAATATATAGAAATATGCACTTTTTAGGACTCATCAGTAAGTGAAGACTGAACCACATATTTCTCAAGTTTTCACCTTTCTATCTATGAGACATTGTCGCATGACTAAATTAGATAGTACATGCATAGTAGAAATTTCGAGTTAAGTTTATCTTGATATCTTCTCGAAATATGACTATTTAAGCTTAAGAACATTCGTTCATACTTAATGAATTTGGTTAAGAACAATTTATTGTTCATGCCTTAATTGTGATTCAAGATTTAATCATTTGAAAATAGCTTGGAATAGTGATATGTGTCATTGATGTTATTCAGGAATGTTTCATATTGATTATTAGAGAGATATAAAACTCTTGTTAATCTGGATACAAGACAGTATGCATACCAGTTCACATATTGGGAGAACTTTTATAAGGCCTGAGCCGCAGTACTTGTACCCAGTACACGTACCGGCGTAGCTATAGTTCGGCAGCAACTTTGTGGTACAATACCCGGTATCCATACTACAAAAAGTCTGTGACTCGTGAACCAGGAACGGTACGCATACCAGTATGTAAACTGGTAAAGATCTGTTGGTTTTGATACCGAAAACGGTACGCATACCCGGTATGCAAACCATAAAACATCTGTGAGTTTCTGAACTCTGAAAAAGTGGGGGTACAACAACCACACCCAATATTTCTCTTAGAAATCTGTATGGAAAAACTCCAATATACTTTCTAGAGAATCAACTAGACAGTCAGACTCACTCTAGATAAAAAAAAAGTATATCAAAGAGTTTATATCTCAATCTCTCGATTTGATATATACTCAAGCAAATAGAAATTTGCGAGTCTTTATCAAATACTAGAGAGATAACTTGGATGGTACCAAAGACCAATATCCAAGTGTCAATCAATTTAAATCAACAACCGAAAGGTCGGATATAATGCGGAAAAGAAATAACACAGACACCAGAATTTTGTTAACGAGGAAACCTCAAATGCAGAAAAACCCTGGGACCTAGTACAGATTGAACACACACTGTATTAAGCCGCTACAGACACTATCCTACTCCAAACTAACTTCGGTCTGGACTGTAGTTGAACCCCAATCAATCTCACACTGATCCAAGGTACAGTTATGCTCCTACGTCTCTGATCCCAGCAGGATGCTACGTACTTGATTCCCTTAGCTGATCTCACCCACAACTAAGAGTTGCTACGACCCAAAGTCGAAGACTTTAATAAACAAATTTGTATCACACAGAAAATTCTACGGTAATAGATAAATCTGTCTCCCACGAATATACCTATGAGTTTTGTTCCGTCTTTTGATAAATCAAGGTGAACAGGAACTAACTGATAAACCGGACTTATATTCCCGAAGAACAGCCTAGTATTATCAATCACCTCACAATAATCCTAATCGACGCAACGAAAAAAGATATTGTGGAATCACAAACGATGAGAAGAAGTGTTTGTGATTACTTTTCTATCTTGCCTATCGGAGATATAACTCTCAAGCCCAATTATTACACTTGTACTCGTACGATAGAAGATGCAAGATCAGATCACACAACTACAAGAAAAGTAGTATCGGACTGGCTTCACAATCCCAATGAAGTATTTAAGTCGTTAACCTGGTTTAGAAGAAGAAACCAAAGGTTAAAGGAGAATTGACTCTAGCTTATGCAACTAGTATCACATGTAAGGTGTGGGGATTAGGTTTCCCAGTTGCTAGAGTTTTCCCTTATATAGTCTTTCAAATCAGGGTTTGCAATCAATGTTATCTTGGTAACAAAGCATTCAATATTCACCGTTAGATGAAAACCTGATTAGATTCAAGCTAATATTTCTCAACCGTTGGATCAAAACCTTAGCTTGTTACACACAAATGAAATGTCCAATTTTGGATTTATGTAACCGTTCCCAAACATTAACATTTGTTGGTTCAACAATAGTTAACCAAATGGTTAGCCATATGATCACTTTCATATCCACCATATTCTTCTTCACCATAACTAGTCCAAATGACTCAGATGAACTAGTAAGAGAGTTGTTCAGTTGCTTAGATCTTATGTAACTACACAAGACACAATCGAAGCAAAAACGGTTTGATTCACTCGAATCGGTTCATGAACTTTATAGCCACGGTTTGCAAAAGCACTCCTTAGTTTATATAAACATGAGTTCAAGAAAAACCGATTTTAGATATAACCTACTCAAGTTCGCGGACTGGGTTCGCGGACTTAAGATCACGGAAGGATTTCATAAACTCCAGCAGAAATTCTCGGGTCGAGAACTTCCGCCAGTTCGCGGACTTGGCTCACGCCACATTCCGTTTCTCTTGATCAACAAAGTTCGCAAACTTTGGTTCAAGGAATAAGGACTTATGCATATATGTGTTTCCACAATAATACTTATATCCTACCAATGGTTAAGTAATCTAAACTCTCATTTCTATCATTGAAACATTCTCAGAGGACATTATATAGCCGTTATTCACATACCATTTTTCTTCAGAGCAATTTCCAAAGTGATTGAAACATAACATGACATTCGTCACTAGGTAAAGATGAATTTGGCTAAAGCGAAAGCGTACCAACACATATTTCGAGAAATAGATAGGCGGGTTAAGCTCGGCTCGAAATAGCAAATGTGTATAATGAAAGTCTATATATCAAAACAACTTTTGTCTCAAGAATATGAGATAAAGTAGGTAGACTTTTGAGTGACAGATAATTTCAAGTCTCCACATACCTTTTAGTCGATGAAGTTCCACCAGTTCCTTGAATAGTCCTTCGTCTTGTATGATGATTGCCATGGAGTCTTGAGCTCAACTACACTTTCTATCATAGTCCGAGACCTTTATCTATAATAGTCTAGTAATCAAGACTTATAGTTTAGATCACTAACATTGACAAACATTCTTGAGATATCAACGCATGCGAGTTCGACCGAGCAATGCTCTAACAATCTCCCCCTTTGTCAATTTTAGTGAGAAAACTATTAATACATATGGAATACAAAAAAATAAATAAATTAACTTTTGTAGCTCCTATTCCACATGCCTAATTTTCAACATTACTCGAAATCTTCGTCACTTCCAAGTACTCCAATGATCCCAAAGGTTGTAAGTTTAGCATCATCGTTGTTGAAAATCCGTAGCTATAACAACAAGAAAACAATAGTTCTCAATCATTGTTATACAGTGTTATAGTATCATTACACAGCGTCAAAGTCCAATTTGAATCACAACTTCAACAACAATACTATGGTGATATGTATCACTCCTCCTTAGTCAATACTCCATCTCACATGGAAACCACCCCCCCTCCCCTTACATAATGATCCGAAAACCATATGTATTTGTAGTGTGAACTACATATTAATTCTCCCCCTTTTTTTCAATAAAATTGGCAAAGGTACAAGAACGCGATCCTAATGAAATTTCCGAAAGAGACAAAGTATATCATCTTATTTAGATTCAATCATAAATCCGAAGCTAAATGCATTCATCAAGGAGTTTAATGATACAAGATAACCCGTATAATATTCCACAGCCGCACTCCCAACAAAGATTTGGCAATTACGCGCAAGTTCAAAAGAACTCTCCCCCATATAATGTTATTCCCGAAAGAACAACAAGAGCGACCTTAATTTTGAAAGAAAAGAAGGATTTCTTTGGACATAACAAATCATATACACGTATGAGTTTGAGTCCAAAATATTCAATTAAACTAACCACAAGAGAACCCATGATTAATTTAATCGACAAATGCTCAACATATGTGAACTTATGGAGACTTTAAAATATACAATTAGATTAATCACAAGATAACCCATAATTAATCTAATCGAAATACACAACCAAACTAATCACAAAAGTAATCAATTTAATTGGTCATGCTCGACATAAGAAAACTTATGGAGTAACAACTAAATAACCAAACAAGATGATTAATTTAGTTGAATATGCTCGACATAAAGTACCTCACGGAACAACAACATAGCTAATCATAAAAATAATCAACTTGGTCGTTTAGTGCTCAATATTAGATACATTACGGAGCCTCACAGTAATACATAAAATATGGATCAGGAAAGATCAATACTCTGGAATACACAAGGATTCATTCTATTTTCCATCACCATTTGCACAATGACATACAATAGACATAATCTTTGAAAATATCTTCCATCAATAATTGACAATATAAGCTTAACTTTTGTATTTGTCAAAAGTCTATTCGTTCTTTTATCAATATATGCATATCGACATACGAAAGACTTTACTTTTGACAAGGTATGGGACAATCAAAGTTCACGGACGTAAACACACATGTCCCATAATATTGCAATATATATATAAAGATTAATACTGCAAAAATCATCTTCCAAACAAATTTAGAGTTTAAGCCAATAAATCTAAAAACATGAAGATGAAAACATTGGACATAGCTATGTGTAATCACAATAATGGCTATTCCAAACTCTAGTTATTCTTCTAAAAAAACAGAAAAATAGAAGATTTACTAGGGAAATAAACTCCTATAAATCATTTCACTTACTTTGAATACTCTTCTCATATTCTCTGTATTCATCAAGCTCATCTTCGATCAAATCAATTCTCGACTCCAGATGATCCATCTTTTCTTCAAGTTTCTTGGAAGAAGTTTCAAGTTCACTTTTTAGGGCACGAACTTGTTCCAAAACGAGATTCATGGTTAAAGAGAGCTTATCAAAATGAGAAACAGAGACGTTCCCGTCCAGAGAAGAGCCGTGAAGATCAGGGCTCATCGCATTATCAGAAGAATCAAACCGTATCTTCTTAGATGGAAAGAGAACAATCCAAACATCACTTCCTTGCTTGAAAGACTTGAAGAGGACATGATGGAAGAGATAGATGAAATATTTATGCAAAGGAGAAATACTTCATTTAAAGAGGAACTGAGGATAAGCATTAAATATCCAAAATAACCTTTGACCAAAACCCTAAATGATTATCCTCAGTACGAGTCTTAAGAAGAAAATTCGTTTGAAAACAAAACAGTTCTAGGCTAAAACAATAACAGAAATAACTTATCACAACCCTCTTGAAGATCATGAATTTTTTCTAAGAGGGATAGACAAGAATCATTAAAACAGTATTACAAACTGTAATTGTTCCAATCCTATGCAGGACTGGGTAACTTCTTTCGAGGGGATGAAGTATTTGATATACTTTGTTTTTGTCTTGTTTTTAAGAAAGAAGAGTTATGTACTTCATCCTTTCTATCTTTTAGCACAGATACCTTGATTGTTGATTTCGTAAACTATGCATTCTTTTTGAAATCTCATTTTACAAAAGATGAGGGTTTTGTACAAGATTTCTTTTTCTTCTTCTGCGAACGACGTTTGACAGAGGAGTACTTTTCCTGTTTCAAGGTTTCACAAGTTTTAAGATGATCCTGATGATCACATGAGGAAATCTTGAGATTAGATAAATCCTTGTGATCTTCTGTATCATTCTTCTCATCAAGGTGACTTAAGAATGATATAAAATCAGGAGAAATTTGCTGGCAGTACAAGGTCGTCTTGTAAGAATCACGATTGTTCATCTCCAACTTTAAGTTATACAATTGGCATTCCAGATTTTCAATCCTTTTAATTAAGAATGAAAAAGCGAAGGTCTAACAACACCACCCAATATTTCACTTAGCAATTTGTATGGACTAACTCCGAAATACTTTCTAGAGAATCAACTAGACAGTCAGACTCAATTTAGGTAAAAGTATCTCAAGGAGTTAATATCTCTCTCTTGTTTTGATTTACTCAAGCTAATAGAAACCAGCGAGTCTTAATGAAACACAAGGAATAACTTGGACGGTACCAAAGACCAATGTCCAAGGATCAATCAATGACAATCAAATAACCAAAGGTTGGATTATACCAATCGATGATATACACGCACAACCTGTATTATTTCAATTATAAAGATAAACAATATAATGCGGAAACTGAAATAACACAGACACCAGAAATTTTGTTAACGAGGAAACCGCAAATGCAGAAAAACCCCGGGACCTAGTCCAGATTGAATACACACTGTATTAAGCCGCTACAAACACTAGCCTACTCCAAGCTAACTTCAGACTGGACTATAGTTGAACCCCAATCAGTATCCCACTGATCCAAGGTACAGTTATACTCCCTACGCCTCTGATCCCAGCAGGATACTGCGCACTTGATTCCCTTAGCTGATCTCACCCACAACTAAGAGTTGCTACAACCCAAAATCGCAGGCTTTAACAATAAACAAATCTGTCTCACATAGACAAGTCTATCAAAGGATCACTCTGTCTCCCACAGAAAAACCCTAAAGTTTTTGTTTCGTCTTTTGATAATAATCAAGGTGAACAGGAACCAATTGATAATCTGGTCTTATATTCCCGAAGAACATCCTAGATTAATCAATCACCTCAAAACAATCTTAATCGTATGGTAGCGAAACAAGATGTCTTGGAATCACAAACAATGAGACGAAGGTGTTTGTGATTACTTTTTATATCTTGCATATCGTAGAAATCAAATAATCTCTAGCCAATCAATATGATTGTACTATTACAATAGAAGATGCAAGATCAGATCACACAACTATGATAAAAGTAGTATGGGTCTGGCTTCACAATCCCAATGAAGTCTTCAAGTCGTTAACCTGGTTTTAGAAGAAGAAAACCAAAGGTTAAAGGAGAACCGACTCTAGCACGCAAATTAGTAGCACACGTAAGGAGTGGGGATTAGTTTTGCAGAGTTGCTAGATGTACCCTTATATAGTCTTTCAAATTAGGGTTTTGCCTTATTTACAAAGCAATCATATCCACCGTTAGATGAAAACCTGATTTAGATTCAAGCTAATATTTCTCAATCGTTAGATCGAAAACTTAGCTTGTCATACACAAATGACTGTACGCTTGTAGGTTTGTAAACCGCACCCAAACGTGTACATTGTTGGTTCAACAATAGTTTACCAAAAAGGTTAACCATAAGAGCATTTCATACCAACCATGTTCTTCTTCACCATAACTAGTTCAAATGACTCAAATGAACTAGTTAAGAGAGTCGTTCAATTGCAAGTAAATCTTATGTAACTACAGAAGACACAATTGAAGCAAAGATGATTTGATTCACAAGAATCGGTTCATGAACTTTAATAGACACGGCTTGCAAAAGCATTCCTTAGTCTTTTAAGATTAAGTTCAGAGATCATCTTTATATATATAACCTTCTCAAGTTCGCAGACTAGGTTCGCGGACTTAAGACACCGGACAGAGTTTATAAACTCCAGCAGAAATTCTCGGGTTTGAGAACTTCGTCGATTCACGGACTGGGTTCGCGGACTTGTCTCACGCAAGTAGTTTGTGAACTCCAGCAGAAATTCTCGGGTTTGAGAACTTCGACAGTGCGCGGACTGAGTTCGCGGACTTGGAACTTGCCATACTTCCGGTTCTCTTGATCAACAAAGTTCGAGAACTTCGGTTCAAGGAATACATTGGTTATGTAATCTAAACTCTCATTCCAATCATTGAAATATTCTTAGAGGATGTTATATAGTTGTTACACCATTTCTCGTCAAAGCAATTTTCAAGGTGATTGAAACATTCATGACTTTCGTCACTAGGTAAAGATAAACTTGGTCGAAGCGAAAAGCTTGCCAACACATATTTCGAGATATAGATAGGCGAGGTATACTCGGCTCGAAATACCAAATGTGTATGATCTAGTATATATATATAGCATACGACTTTTGTCTCAAAGAGGAGGAGATAAAATAGATAGACTTTTGAGTGACAGATAAGTTCAAGTCTCCACATACCTTTTTGTAGAGAAGTTCCACCGGTTCCTTGAGTAGTGCTTCTACTTGTATGATGAATCGCCATGAAGTCCTTGAGCACAAATACACTTACTGTCCTAGTCCGAGACTTAGCTATAAGAGACTAGAAATCAAGACTTATAGTTTTGATCACTAACATTGACAAACATGCTTGAGATAGCAACGCATGCGAGTTTGACCGAGGAGTGCTCTAACAATCTCCCCCTTTGTCAATTTTAGTGACAAAACTATCAATACATATGGAATACAAAAAAGATAATGAAACTTTAGTAGATCCTATTCCACATGTCTAATCTTCAACATTCCTCAAAATCTTCGTCACTTCCAAGTACTCCAATGATCCCAAAGGTTGTAAGTTTAGCACCATCGTTGTTGAAGATCCGTAGCTATAACAATGAGAAAACATCGGTCTCGATCATTGTTATACAATGTCAAAGCTCATTTGTATCACAACTTCAA
Source organism: Papaver somniferum (assembly GCF_003573695.1). Lineage (NCBI taxonomy): Eukaryota > Viridiplantae > Streptophyta > Magnoliopsida > Ranunculales > Papaveraceae > Papaver > Papaver somniferum. The sequence goes on from NC_039360.1 coordinate 76,631,754, forward strand.
CAATAATACTATGGTGATATGTATCACTCCCCCTTAGTCAATACTCCATCTCACATGAAAACCTCTCCCCCTTACACAATGATCCGAAAACCATATGTATTTGTAGTGTGAACTACATATTAATTCTCCCCCTTTTTGTCAATAAAATTGGCAAAGTTACAAGAACGGATTCATAATGAAATTTCCGTAAGAGACATTTCATGACTGAGAGAAAGAAACACACATCATCTTATTTAGATGCAATCATATAGCCGAAGCTAACATCATTCATCAAGGAGTTTAAAGATACAAGATAACCCCTCTAAAATTCCACAGCCGCACACCCCTCAAGATATGACCATTAAGCACAAGTTCAAAAGAACTCTCCCCCATTTGATGTCATTCCCGAAAGAACAACAACGAGCGACCTTAATTTCAAGAGAAACGAAGGATTTTTATTGGACACCAAAACCATGAGAATGATTTTTGAAAAAGCGGGCACCCAATATTTCGTTTGGAAATCTGAATAGACAAACTCCAATATACTTTCAAGAGAATCAACTAGACAATTAGACTCAATCTATCAAAAGTATATCAAAGAGTTTTATATCTCTATCTCTTGATTCAATCCGCAATCAGCAAACAGGGATTTGCGAGCCCGACTGAATAAAAGAGGATTAACTTGAACGGTACCAAAGACCAATGCTCAAGTTTCAATCAATTCACTCAACAACCCTAAGGCCGGATACAAGAACTGATTGATCTTAACGTACAACCTGTGATATTTCTATTATATAAATAAAATATAATGCGGAAAAGAAATAACACAGACACCAGAATTTTGTTAACGAGGAAACCGCAAATGCAGAAAAACCCCGGGACCTAGTCCAGAATAAACACACACTGATAAAAAGTTGTTACACCAAATTCCTACTACCTATTCGGACTAGATGTAATACCTTCTTCAGCACTTGTAGAACTCCTAGCAGAATGCCATTCTCTTTAGGAACTCTTCACACAAATCTTCTAGCAGAACCAAAAGTTCTCTTTAGAAGATACACCACCACGATCGACACGATTTGATATTTTGTTTGCACAAAACACCAGTTTGATTTCCCTTTAGATGTGAATCAAGGTTTTGGAAATCTTGTGTTTATTTTGATAAAAACAATTACTAGGTAAAAGTAATATCAACACAAACTTGTAGATTAGGGTTTTAAATTACAATCAGTATGCGTACACACAAGGAGTTCGTGAACCTGATTTCCGTAAGTAAACTTGGGTGATTCCAAATATCAATTTCCAAGTTAAGAAAACCCTAATAAATCTACCACAAGAAAAACTAGAATAAATCTTGAGATATCTTGTTTAAAACTTCTCAAGCATTTTTACGAGATGCCTCAAAAGAAGTTTTTATTTCTAGTCTCCGATTTCGACTAACAAGTGTTGGTATACAATCGGAAATTGAAATCTATCAAAACCTAGGGTTTATGATCAACAACTCTTAAATGGTTTTATATCAGAAGAGAAAACCTTAGAATACACAAGAGGTGAAAAACTTAGATTACAAGTTGTATGATCAATCACGAAGATTAAATCCAACTTGGATTTGTGATCCCTAATACAAAGACTTTTATCTCACTCTCGTTCACGAAGAACGGAAGACGTGGAAAACAACCTGCAGAGCTCATGCCAATTTTCCAAAGGGATGAAAATCGTGTAGACTCGCGAACTCCTTATTTATAATGAATAATAGCTTGGAAGCTAAGCAAAGCTATTTTCCTTTTACAAGACTCTCCTAAATATGGGAGTCTTTTCTAAGTTAAAACTCTTGCCAAAATAATTAAATGAATAACTTATTTAGCAAAAATTATATTTATGTGAATAAATCACATTTTAACTTAGGCAGGAATCACAAACACTTTAATATGGTAATCAAAAGTGTTTGGACCAATAGGTAACTTGCCTAGATAAGGAAACATCACCAACTTGACCAAATATCCCTTTTAGTCACGTATTGGGCCCAAGTTCGCGGACCACTCCAAAGCCCATGGAATATTTCCTACTAAAGAACTTAAATCACTCATAACTTTGTCGTTATAACTCGGAATTGAGTGATTCTTGGCTCATTGGATTCGCAAGCTCATTCACTATAACATGAGATCCTTTATAGGGATAAAGGATATTATCACCAAAGTCATGAATCAAATAACCTCAAGTATATATACATAAATGTACATTTACCTTCATAGGAATTGTTCCATAGAGTGAGCATTTATCTCGATAGATTAGAAAGGTAGAATTGAACAAGAATCCAAATGAAATCAATCACATACCTTTGTTGATGAAGTACTTGTTGATGTCTTCTTGTAGCCTTCAATATTCAATCTTCATCCTTTAAGGATAGCTTCGATTCAACTTCTTAGACCTAAACTAGTCCGAAACTATCTTTAGTATGATAAATCAAGAATGCATTTTGGCAACTAAAATTGAAAACTAACTTGACATACCAACGCTAGTGGGTTCAACCGAGCAGTGCTCTAACAATCTCCCCGTTTGTCAATTTTAGTGACAAAACCATTTTACATATGGCTTTTACTTGTTAAAAGTAAAAACGACAATCTTGATTTTGTTGGTTCTTCAACTCTTCATGCGTTCATCTTGTACTTATTGAAGATCCATCATAGTATTATTACACAACATCAAAGTTTCATTGTATCACAACTTTGACAATAATACTATGGTGATATGTATCATTTCCCCTTAGTCAATCTCCATCTCACATGGAACCACTCCCCCTTACACAATGATCCGAAAACCATATGTATATGTAGTAGAACTACATATTAATTCTCCTCCTTTTTGTCAATAAAATTGGCAAAGGTACAAGAACGGGATCCTAATGAAATTTCCGAGAAGAGGCGTTTCATAGACTAAAAGAAAAAAAATACATACCAACTTAATTTAGATGCAATCATAAAGCTGAAGCTAAATGCATTCATCAAGGAGTTTAAAGATACAAGATAACCCATATAAAACTCCACAGCCGCACACCCCGCAAGATATTACCATTAAGCACAAGTTCAAAAGAACTCTCCCCCATTTGATGTCATTCCCGAAAGAACAACAAGAGCGACCTTACTCCAGAGATAAGTATTTATAGAAAACCCACAAGGAGATATGATTTAAGAACCAATCATTGAAAGTCTCTCATGAGATCATGTTACTAAAAAAGTTTAGAACTATCTCATGGTAACAAAACACAATATGTGATTATGAAGATCAAGTATTGTGATCATCTTTTATAAGATACAAACTTGTATAAACAAGACTTGATATGCTTAGAAGGAAGAATAAACTTTTCAACAAGGATTTACACCAAGAATGGTTACCATAAGAGTATGAAAAAAAATTCTTTGACAATAAACACCAACATCCATGGCTTTGATAATTGCTTATAACCTGTTAAATTTAAGAATTTCAATCACAAATCAAGTTAGGTAATTAAGACTCATACATGTGGTATCTAGCCATATGATCACTTCCATATAAACCATATTCTTCTTCACCGTAACTAGTTCAATTGACTCAAATGAACTAGTTAGAGAGTTGTTCAATTGCTATGAGATCTTATGTAACTACACAAGACACAATTGAAACAAAGATGATTCTATTCGATGAATCGGCTCATGAACTTTATAGCCACGGTTTGCATAAAGCATTCCTTAGTAATTTAAGTTTCATGTTCAGATCACATCTTTAGATCATAACCACTTAAGCTCACAAACAAGTTCGCGGACTTAAGACAACCGGTGGAGTTTTCCAAACTCAGCAGAAATATCGACAAAGAGACTAGTTCGCGGACTGAGTTCACGGACTTACACGCAAACGAGTTTTTGGAAAATCCCAACAGAAATTCTCGGTACGAGAACTTCTGTCAGTTCGCGGACTGGGTTCGCGGACTTGGCAAAGACAATTCCTCCGGTTTCTCTCAATCAACAAAGTTCGAAAAATTTGGATTAAGGAATACATGGTTATGTAATCTAAACTCTCATTCCAATCATTGAGACATTCTCAGAGGACGTTATATAGCCGTTATTCACAGATCGTTTCACGTCAGAGCAATTATCAAAGTAATTGAAACTTTTCATGACTTTCGTCACTGGGTGAAGATAAACTTGATTGAAGCGAAAGCTTACCAACACATGTTTCGAGGAATATATAAGCGAGTTAAACTCAGCTCGAAACAATAAATTGTTCCACATATTCAAAAATTTACCAACTTAATATGTGCGACTCAATTCTTTTGCAATCCTCACCGCATTTATTAGGGCTTCTTGGCGAGGATGCACTTTCAACACAATCAGGTTGTGTTGAGGTGGGAAAAATCTTGCTCACTACAGGTATTCGAAATAAAATCATGCATGGACTCTAGGAATTTAAAAACTTCCTTGAAACTTTCAATAAATGTTCCATACCTTTTTAAGATGCTATCCCTTGTCAAACTCTTTTCTGGGAGATCCTTCTTAATAGAACTCGTTGCTTTATTGGTCTTCTTTGGTACCCATTTTTGAGTAGCTTTTGGAGAAACGTATTTCTTTTTCTCCCCAATATAATTGTGAAACTTCTTTGGGGGAATACTGAAAGAACTGATATTATGAGACTCAGTTTTTCTCCAGTTTGGAACATCAGATCTTGTCATCCTAACAAAATCATAGTCGATTTTATCTCGTTTAAGAAATCTGCAACTCCTTTGCAAGTGACCTGGTTTTCCACAATAAAAACAATGTTTAGTATAATGAAAAAAGTTATGTTTAGTATTACCTGAATGTATATGTGCTTGCTTTGGAGCTTGGTAGGATTTCTTCTTTTCGCCATCTGTAGTTGGTAGAGATACTTTACTTTTGTCAAGCGTGGAAGGTTTTGGTTGAGAAGAATATTTAGCTTTGACAAATTTTACCTCTTTGCAAATACTAGGAGCGTCTATTCCTTCATATCCCAATCCTCGTGTATCACGATGAATTCTACATGCTCCCAATATCGAGGTTAATTTATCTGAGCTGCTATTTCTAGACAAACTTTCTTTTAAGCTCAAGTTTTCTTCTTCCAAACTTTTGACCTTCTCAAGCGCAATAACTAGATCATTCTTGGATGATTTACATTGAACTTTGAGATCTTCTCGTTCCGAATCAAATAACAAGTTCATCTCAATATTTTCCAAGTTATCTAACTTTGCTTGAAGAGTAATTTCCCGATATCGACCTTCGGCAATTTGTTCTTTAAGCTTTCGTATTTCGTTGAGAAAATCTCTTGCACCACTAGAATCAAGTTGGTCTTGCAGGTCTTTATTCCGACTACGAAGTCTGTCATATTTAACTTTCTCACTGAAAATGGTACTATCAGCTTCCGAAAGTTTCCGATGACATTCTTTAAGAAGATTATTAGCAACTGGATCAACATGGAACACTTCTTCGTCAGAATCAGAATCAGTATCCGAAAGAATTTTTCCAGAAGCTAATGCAACCTCGCCTATGAGCTCTTGAGGATTATAATATTCAGGTCCATCATCAAGAGTAGGCAAATCTGCTGCATATGCCGATTATCTAGGCTCCATCTAGGGCATACTGAAGACACGTGCCTAAAACCACGACAGCTATAGCATTGGACATCATCCTTAGGAGATGACACACTTTTAGGAAAGCTATTTTTCCTGTCTCTCAAGAGTTTTCTAAATTGTCGTGGAGTAACATCCTTAGTATCTGGCGAACCAGATTTATCCTTGGAGGATTCAGAATTGTTTGCAGCTTTAAGAGAAATCATCTCTTTTCTTGCGTGTTCATTATCAAAGATCTTTAACTTTCCAACAAGAGTATTTTTGGAGAGTGTAGAAAGATCGTTTGCTTCTTCAATGACACGTTTCTTAGACTCGTATCTTGATGGTAGAGACCTGAGAATTTTGCGCACAATATCTTTCTCTGAAATAGTTTTTCCTAATGAAAATGAGGCGTTAACTATTTGAGAAAGTCTTTGGTCAAACTCATCAAAGGTTTCATCATCATACATGCGAAGGTTTGCCCAGACAGATGCTAGGTATTGAAGCCTCGCTTTCTATGCGGCATTCCCTTCAAATACGGTTTCTAAGATATCCCAAGCATCTTTAGACTTATTTCACGTAGTCACGTGGTGCTGAAGATCTGGGATAATGACATGGATAATAACATTAAAACCGTCGGAATTTTGCTTTGCAGCAAGTATCTCGGCAGGACTATATTCACCAAAATTCTTGGGAACGTTTACATCTCCAACTGCCACAACGAAAGCATCATAGCCATTAACAACATATACCCATGATTGAAAATCACGTGCTTGAAGAAAAGCTCGCATAACAATTTTCCACCATAAATAGTTCGCGTCATTGAAGACTAGCGGTACGTTTATAGAGATAGCACCTCTGTCCATAGAATCAGATTGCTACAAACACAGGCTTATGAGGTCTTAGCGTGTTTTCCTGCTCTGATACCAATTGAAAAAGCGGGGGTCTAACAACACCACCCAATATTTCGTTTGGCAATCTGAATAGACAAACTCCAATATACTTTCAAGAGAATCAACTAGACAGTTAGACTCAATCTATCAAAAATATATCAAAGAGTTTTATATCTATATCTCTTGATTCAATCCGCAATCAGCAAATAGGGATTTGCGAGCCCGATTGAATAAAAGAGGATTAACTTGAACGGTACCAAAGATCAATGTTCAAGTGTCAATCAATTCACTCAATAACCCTAAGGCCGGATACAAGAACTGATTGATTTTAACGTACAACCTGTGATATTTCTATTTTATAAATAAAATATAATGCGGAAAAGAAATAACACAGACACCAGAATTTGTTAACGAGGAAACCGCAAATGCAGAAAAACCCCGGGACCTTGTCCAGAATAAACACACACTGATAATAAGTTGTTACACCAAATTCCTACTACCTATTCGGACTAGATGTAATACCTTCTTCAGCACTTGTAGAACTCCTAGCAGAATACCGATTCTCTTTAGGAACTCTTCACACAAATCCTCTAGCAGAACCAAAAGTTCTCTTTAGAAGATACACCACCATGGTCGATACGATTTGATATTTTGTTTGCACAAAACATCAGTTTGATTTCCCTTTAGATGTGAATCAAGGTTTTGGAAATCTTGTGTTTATTTGATAAAAATAATTACAAGGTAAAAGTACTATCAAAACAAACTTGTAGATTAGGGTTTTAACTTACAATCAGTATGCGTACACACAAGGAGTCCGTGAACCTGATTTCCGTAAGTAAACTTGGGTGATTCCAAAGATCAATTTCCAAGTTAAGAAAACCCTAATAAATCTACCACAAGAACAACTAGAATAAATCTAGAGATCTCTTGTTTAAAACTTCTCAAGGATTTTTACGAGATGCCTCAAAAGAAGATTTTCTTTCTAGTCCCCGATTTCGACTAACAAGTGTTGGTATACGATCGGAAACTGAAATCTATCAAAATCTAGGGTTTATGATCAACAACTCTTGAATGGTTTTATATCAGAAGAGAAAACCTTAGAATAGACAAGAGGTGAAAAACCCAGATTACAAGTTGTATGATCAATCACGAAGATTAAATCCAACTTGGCTTTGTGATCCCTAATACGAAGACTTTTATCTCACTCTCGTTCACGAAGAACGGAAGACGTGGAAAACAACCTGCAGAGCTTATGCTAATTTTCCAAAGGGATGAAAAACTTGTAGACTCGCGAACTCCTTATTTATAGTGAACAATAGCTTGGAATCTAAGCAAAGTTGTTTTCCTTTTACAAGACTCTCCTAAATATGAGAGTTTTTCCTAAGTTAAAACTCTTGCCAAAATAATTAAATAAATAACTTATTTAGCAAAAATTATATTTATGTGAATAAATCACATTTTAACTTAGGCAGGAATCACAAACACTTTAATATGGTAATCAAAAGTGTTTGGACCAATAGGTAACTTGCCTAGATAAGGAAACATCACCAACTTGACCAAAAATCCCTTTTAGTCACGTATTGGGCCCAAGTTCGCGGACCACTCCAAAGCCCATGGAATGTTTCCTACTAATGAACTTAAATCACTCATAACTTTGTCATTATAACTCGGAATTGAGTGATTCTTGGCTCATTGGATTCGCAAGCTCATTCACTATAACATGAGATCATTTATAAGGATAAAGGTTATTATCACCAAAGTCATGAACAAAATAACCTCAAGTATATATACATAAATGTACATTTACCGTCATAGGAATTGTTCCATAGAGTGAGCATTTATCTCGACAGATTAAAAAGGTAGAATTGAACAAGAATCCAAATGAAATCAATCACATAACTTTGTTGATGAAGTACTTGTTGATGTCTTCTTGTAGCCTTCAATCTTCATCCTTTAAGGATAGCTTCGATTCAACTTCTTAGACCTAAACTAGTCTGAAACTATCTTTAGTATGTTAAATCAAGAATGCATTTTGGCAACTAAAACTAACAACTAACTTGACATACCAACGCTAGTGGGTTCAACCGAGCAGTGCTCTAACAATTTTTATATCCAAAACTCAATCAAATTAATCATAAGTAAACCCATAATTAATTTAATCGGAATACATAATCAAATTAAACACAAAAGTGATCAATTTAATTCATTGTGCTCAACATAAGTAAACTTTCGGAGAAACAACTAAGTTAACCATACAAGAGAATGATTGGCTTAATCGTTCATATACTCAACACAAGAGAAACTTGTGGAGTAATAACTAAACAACCAACAAGATGATTAATTTAGTTCTAATATGCTCAACATATAAGTATCTTACGGAACAATCAACAAGGCTAATTAAAAATAATCAACTTTGTCGTATCGTGCTCAACATAAGACACATTACGGAGCCTCACGGTAATACAAAAAGGATGGATCAATGAAGATCAATACCGTGGAATACATAAGGATTCATTATTTTGCACAAGCATATACAATAGAAATAATCCTTGGATACAAAAGATTTTAACCTATCTTCCGTCAAAGATTGACAATATAAGCTTAACTTTTGTAAATGCCAAAAGTCTATTCATTCTTAAACCAATAAATGAATACCGATCATGAATGACTATACTTTTGACAAAATATGGGACAACATAGTTCACGGACGTAAACACCAATATCCAATAACAAATTGAAATATAACAAATCATAAAGATTAAATACTGCAAAACATCATCCTCCAAACAATTTTAGAATCAAAAACCTAAAAACAAGAAGATGAGAATAATAGTTATATAGTCACAATCATCGCTATTCAAAGCACTAGTTATTCTTCCTACTAAGCCAAAAAGAAGACATACTATGCGATAAGAAACGCTCAGTTTTCCTTGATGATTTCATACCTCTGAAATGGTACATCGAAATAGGAATCACTGATATCCTTGATCCTGTTGACTGTAGAGACACCATGTTCATAAGTTAGAACGTTAGTTTTTCGATCAACAATGCGAGCATAATGACGAGCCTTTGCGCAGTCAAGGATAACTTTCTTCTGATTCCTGATCAAGATATTCTGAGTACAAGGATTTTTGCCTGTCCATCAATGAGCTGGTTTATCTGCAGTTTAAGGTTAGCAAGTTCGCTCTTAACTTCGTTCTGAACACGAATTAGATCCTTGACGGACTCTCCAATCCAAGAGTTATACTCTTTCCTTTCCAGCATCTTCTTCATGATGAACTCTTGAGCAGAATCACATCCTTTAAGATCATCTTCCAAATTAGGGTTAACTTCTTCTTTTTGAAAAGTTTCCATCGAGTTCCTTTCTGAAGATTAATGAACGCATATAAGATATATATGTGTTCAAGTATACACCCTAGATAGAAACCCTAGAGTTCCTTGAGGCGATATGGACGTTCGTGGGCAGACCGAAATACAGGAGTAAATAGACCCAATTAGGAACACTGCATACTATGTTGTTTTCAAATAACTTTCATCTCTAAAAAGTCACAGTGATGAAGGAAAGAACTACCAGAAAATAAAATCAAACATACAAACCGAAAGATAATCAGCAAAACATACTTGAGCATCTCTCAGATATCATCCTTGTATCTAACTTGGGGGTTTTCTACTAGGTAGTAGAGGGAGACATAGTCTCACCAAAGGATCTGAGAGAATAGTTGTGATATCTTCCAAGATATTTGATCTCAGCATTTCTTATCTTTTCCTGGCAGTCTCCAAATTTAGAGACATGTCTCACAACCCTTCCTGAAAGCACAGGAGAGGAATATTTCTGATCACAAAGTCTAGAATATCTAGAGATTGGTTCTAGGGGATTTTCAGAAACGGGTCTCCATACACTAGACTTAGATTTACCAGAGTTATTCTTATAAACACAGGACATGCTTTCATAGGTAGCACAAGAATTTTTACCACTAGAGTGCAACCCAGTCCTGTAATGATTTCTAGGAAAGAGGTCATTTTTATAAGAAGTTTGATTCCTTGTGAAGAGGTTCACTGCAGTAGTCGTCTGACTATTTACTCCATTGACAGCGGAAAGAAGAAAATTGCGAAGTTTAGAAATTTGTTTCTTCCTAGCAAAACAATGGACGACATAGTGATTTCCTTTTCCACAGAAGGTACAGGTTCGTGAGAAGGACGCAAGAGTCGGTATCTGTTTTAACTTTACAGCCCTGTGAGAAGATTGTAAGTTGTATAACCTTTTCTCGACACAATCTTCTGGAGGAGATTTCTTCATGTGCTCCACATTAAGAGGAACAGTTGGAGCATGATTTTTCCTTAAGACAGAGTTATCCTTTTTCAAGGTCAAACACTGTTCATGGGCCAGTGAAAGTGATGCTTCTAGCTTTTCTTTTTCTACAAGAAGTCTGTCAAGATCAGATGAATGCGTCTTGATCAAACATTTTTCTCTAATTAAGCCTTCTTTGATAAGCTTTTCAAGATCAGAAATCTTTTCATGATGTAGATTATTTTCTTGAAGAAGTTTCTCAATATCCTTAGAGAATGACTCTATGATGTTATAGGGTACATGTTCACGATCAACAGACTTTTCAAATTCATCAATGAGCTGTTCATGATTCTAAAGATCAACAAACTCAGTAGAATTTTTTACAATTTTGGTGAGATCCATTTCAACTTTTGCTATTGTTTCCAATGTCACATTGGAGGAAAAGTGGTCAACACAAGATGGGACAGTCTTCCTATCTCGGGATTCGGAAGAATCAACTAAGGAGTAATCCTTTGAGGTATTTCCGAGACACTTGACAAAGTTGAAAGCTTTAGGAGGCATTTTGGTTTGCGTAAGAGATGTCGTCCTCAGACTCAGATTGCTACAAACACAAACTTGTAAGGTCTTAAACGTGTTTGCCTGCCCTGATACCAATTGAAAAAACGGGGGTCTAAAAACACCACCCAATATTTTGCTTAGCAATCTGTATAGTCTAACTCCGAAATACTTTCTAGAGAATCAACTAGACAGTCAAACTCAATCTAGGTAAAATTATCTCAAGGAGTTAATATCTCTCTCTTTTTTTGATTTACTCAAGCTAATAGAAATCAACGAGTCTTAATCAAACACAAGGAATAACTTAGACGGTACCAAAGACCAATGTCCAAGGATCAATCAATGCCAATCAAACAACCAAAGGTTGGATTATACCAATTGATGATCTACACGCACAACCTGTATTATTTTAATTATAAAGATAAACAATATAATGCGGAAACTGAAATAACACAGACACCGGAAATTTTGTTAATGAGGAAACCGCAAATGCAGAAAACCCCCGGGACCTAGTCCAGATTGAGTACACACTGTATTAATCCGCTACAGACACTAGCCTACTCCAAGATAACTTCGGACTAGACTATAGTTGATCCCCAATCAGTATCCCACTGATCCAAGGTACAGTTGTACTCCCTACGCCTCTGATCCCAGCAGGAAACTGTGCACTTGATTCCCTTAGCTGATCTCACCCACAACTAAGAGTTGCTACGACCCAAAATCGCAGGCTTTAACAATAAACAAATTTGTCTCACACAGACAAGTCTATCAAAGGATCAATCTGTCTCCCACAGAAAAACCCTAAAGTTTTTGTTACGTCTTTTGATAAAGGTGATCAGGAACCAATTGATAACCGGTCTTATATTCCCGAAGAACATCCTAGATTAATCAATCACCTCACAACAATCTTAATCGCGTGGTAGCGAAACAAGATGTCGTGGAATCACAAACAATGAGACGAAGGTGTTTGTGATTACTTTTTATATCTTGCATATCGGAGAAATCAAACAATATATAGCCAATCAATATGATTGTACTATTACGATAGAAGATGCAAGATCAGATCACACAACTACGATAAAAGTAGTATCGGTCTGGCTTCACAATCCCAATGAAGTCTTCAAGTCGTTAACCTGGTTTTAGAAGAAGAAAACCAAAGGTTAAAGGAGAACCGACTCTAGCACGCAAACTAGTAGCACACGTAAGGAGTGGGTACTAGTTTTGCAGAGTTGCTAGATGTCCCCTTATATATTCTTTCAAATCAGGGTTTTGTCTTAGTTACAAAGCAATCAATATCCACCGTTAGATGAAAACCTGATTTAGATTCAAGCTAATATTTCTCAACCGTTAGATCGAAAACTTATCTTATCATACACAAATGACTGTACGCTTCTAGGTTTGTAAACCGCACCCAAACATGTACATTGTTGGTTCAACAATAGTTTACCAAAAAGGTTAACCATAAGAGCATTTCATACCAACCATGTTTTTCTTCACCATATCTAGTTCAAATGACTCAAATGAACTAGTTAAGAGAGTTGTTCAATTGCAAGGAAATCTTATGTAAGTACACAAGACACAAATGAAGCAAAGATGATTTGATTCACAAGAATCGGTTCATGAACTTTGATAGCCACGGTTTGCAAAAGCATTCCTTAGTCTTTTAAGATTAAGTTTATAGATCATCTTTAGATATATAACCTTCTCAAGTTCGAAGACTAGGTTCGCGGACTTAAGACACCGGACAAAGTTTACAAACTCCAGCAGAAATTCTCGGGTTTGAGAACTTCGCCGATTCGCGGACTGGGTTCCCGGACTTGGCTCACGCAAGTAGTTTTTCAACTCCAGCAGAAATTCTCGGGTTTGAGAACTTCGACAGTTCGCGGACTTGGCACTTGCCATACTTCCGGTTCTCTTGATCAACAAAGTTCGAGAACTTCGGTTCAAGGAATACATTGGTTATGTAATCTAAACTCTCATTCCAATCATTGAAACATTCTTAGAGGACGTTATATAGATGTTACACCATTTCTCGTCAAAGCAATTTTCAAGGTGATTGAAACATTCATGACTTTCGTCACTAGGTAAAGATAAACTTGGTCGAAGCGAAAAGCTTGCCAACACATATTTCGAGATATAGATAGGCGAGGTATACTCGGCTCGAAATACCAAATGTGTATGATCTAGTCTATATATATAGCATACGACTTTTGTCTCAAGGAGTAGGAGATAGAATAGATAGACTTTTGAGTGACAGATAAGTTCAAGTCTCCACATACCTTTTTGTCGAGAAGTTCCACCGGTTCCTTGAGTAGTCCTTCTACTTGTATGATGAATCGATATGAAGTCCTTGAGCTCAACTACACTTATTATCCTAGTCCGAGACTTAGCTATAAGAGACTAGAAATCAAGACTTATAGTTGTGATCACTAACATTGACAAACATGCTTGAGATAGCAACGCATGCGAGTTTGACCGAGCAGTGCTCTAACAAAGACTTCCTTTTCAAGTTGAAGTATTTCTGAGGAAGTAAGATTGTTTATCATGGAATAATCAGGACTGTTAGGAGGACACACGCGATTATCAACAAATAGATTAAGAGAACCATCATAGATTTCATCCTCAGGACAGTAGTCAAGAGTTTCCATCCATGCTTTAGTTATCTCTCTTTTCTCCGTATCAGGATGAATAGAAGCATTGTGAACACTTCTATAGCACTTGAAACTAGAATTGATGACATAGTTTTTTCGAACCTTTTTATTGATTGACTGAGCTTTCTTTTGAGACTTTCTTTTCCTCTGTCTAAGAGATTTCTTAAGTTATTGTATAAACAGTCCCAAGATTGAATTAAAGCAATTCTCATTTCTATTGTCAGTCAATTTAGAATGTCGAGACTTACAATCAGATGCAACAACAAGATTGTTAGCCAGATGATGTTTCTTTCTTTGTTCAATTTCAAGATCGAAAATTTTCAACTTTCCAGTAAGGGAACTTCTGGATAGAGTATCAAGGTTATTTCCATCAATGATGGCATGCTTCTTAGAGTCGTATCTAGATGGCAGCGATCTGAGAATTTTCATCACAATGTCCTTTTTAGGAATAGTCTTACCCAATGCAAAGGAAGTATTAACAATTTCATACACTTTGTGATTAAACTCATCAAATGTTTCTTCATCTGCCATACGAAGGTTTTCCAAATCGGAATTAAGGTTTTGAAGCCTAGTTTTCTTTTCATCGAAGTTACCTTCGAATACGGTTTCTAAGATATCCCACGCATCTTTAGACCTCGTGCAATTTGACACATGGTGCTGAAGATTTGGAGTAATGGCATGTATAATGGCATTCAAACCGTCGGAATTTTTCTTTGCAGCATTTATCTCGGTAGGGGTGTATTCACCAATAGGCTTAGGAACGTTTACATCTCCAACTGCCACGACGAGAGCATTATAGCCATTAACAACATATACCCATGATTGAAAATCACGTGCTTGAAGAAAAGCTCGCATATCAATTTTCCTCCATAAGTAATTAGAGCCATCGGAGACTGGTGGTACGTTAATTGAGATAGAACCTCTGTTCATAGAGTCAGATCGCTACAAACCCAGACTTTTAAGGTCTTAAACGTGTTTTCCCGCTCTGATACCAATTGTACCTTGGATCAGTGTGAGATTGATTGGGGTTCAACTACAGTCCAGACCGAAGTTAGTTTGGAGTAGGCTAGTATTTTTAGCGGCTTAATACAATGTGTGTTCAATCTGGACTAGGTCCCGGGATTTTTCTGCATTTGCGGTTTCCTCGTTAACAAAACTCGGGTGTCTGTGTTATTTCTTTTCCGCATTATATTTTGCTATATAGTTGAAATATCACAGGCTGTGCGTTGTTCAATCAATTAGAATATCCGATCTTTTGGTTGTTTATTTTAAATTGATTGACACTTGGATATTGGTCTTTGGTACCATCCAAGTTATCTCTCTAGTATTTGATAAAGACTCGCAGATTGATATTTTCTTGAGTATATATCAAATCGAGAGATTGAGATATAAAGTCTTTGATATACTTTTTATCTAGATTGAGTCTGACTGTCTAGTTGATTCTCTAGAAAGTATATTGGAGTTTGTCCATATAGATTGCTAAGCAAAATATTGGGTGTGGTTGTTGTACCCCCACCTTTTCAAGTTATGCTCCTACGTCTCTGATCCCAGCAGGATGCTACGTACTTGATTCCCTTAGATGATCTCACCCACAACTAAGAGTTGCTACGACCCAAAGTCGAAGACTTTAATAAACAAATCTGTATCACACAGAAAAGTCTACGGTAATAGATAAATCCATCTCCCACGAATATACCTACGAGTTTTGTTCCGTCTTTTGATAAATCAAGGTGAACAGGAACCAATTGATAAACCAGACTTATATTCACGAAGAACAGCCTAGTATTATCAATCACCTCATAATAATCCTAATTAAAGCAGCGAAAAAAGATATTGTGGAATCACAAACGATGAGACGAAGTGTTTGTGATTACTTTTCTATCTTTCCTATCGGAGATATAAATCTCAAGCCAATTATTACAATTGTACTCGTACGATAGAAGATGCAGGATCAAATCACACAACTACAAGAAAACTAGTATCGGTCTGGCTTCACAATCCCAATGAAGTCTTTAAGTCGTTAACCTGGTTTAGAAGAAGAAACCAAAGGTTAGAGGAGAATCGACTCTAGATTATGCAACTAGTATCACACGTAAGGTGTGGGGATTAGGTTTCCCAGTTGCTAGAGTTATCCCTTATATAGTCTTTCAAATCAGGGTTTGCAATCAATGTTAGCTTGGTAACAAAGCATTCAATATTCACCGTTAGATGAAAACCTGATTAGATTCAAGCTAATATTTCTCAACCGTTGGATCGAAACCTTAACTTGTTACACACAAATGAAATGTCCAATTTTGGGTTTATGTAACCGTTCCCAAACATTAACATTTGTTGGCTAAACAATAGTTAACCAAATGGTTATCCATATGATCACTTTCATATCCACCATATTCTTCTTCACCATAACTAGTCCAAATTACTCAAATGAACTAGTTAGAGAGTTGTTCAGTTGCTTAGATCTTATGTAACTACAGAAGACACAATCGAAGCAAAAACGGTTTGATTCACTCGGATCGGTTCATGAACTTTATAGCCACGGTTTGCAAAAGCATTCCTTAGTTTATATAAACATGAGTTCAAGAACAACCGATTTTAGATATAACCTACTCAAGTTCGCAGACTGGGTTCACGAACTTATGCTCACGGAAGGAGTTCACAAACTCCAGCAGAAATTCTCGGGTCGAGAACTTCCGCTAGTTCGCGGACTGAGTTCGCGGACTTGTCTCACGCCACATTCCGTTTCTCTTGATTAACAAAGTTCGTAAACTTTGGTTCAAGGAATAAGGACTTATGTATATATGTGTTTCCACAACAATGCTTATATCCTACAAATGATTATGTAATCTAAACTCTCATTATATAGCCGTTATTCACAGGCCATTTTTCGTCAGAGCAATTTTCAAAGTGATTACAACATAACATGACATTCGTCACTAGGTAAAGATAAATTTGGCTAAAGCGAAAGCTTACCAATACATATTTCGAGAAATATATAGGCGAGTTAAACTCGGCTCGAAATAGCAAATGTGTATAATGAAAGTCTATATATTAAAACGACTTTTGTCTCAAGAATAGGAGATAGAGTAGATAGATTTTGAGTGACAGATAAGTTCAAGTTTCCATATACCTTTTAGTCGATGAAGTTCCACCAGTTCCTTGAGTAGTCCTTCGTCTTGTATGATGATTGCCATGGATTCTTGAGCTCAACTACACTTTCTAGCCTAGTCCGAGACCTTTAGCTATAATAGGCTAGCAATCAAGACTTATAGTTTTGATCACTAAAACAAACATGCTTGAGATAGCAACGCATGCGAGTTCGACCGAGAAATGCTCTAACAAACTCGTTATTTGTCTTAAGGGTATCCATAGCCGGTACACGTACCATGACAAAGCATTTACGAACAGGTATAGCACACGTACTTACCCTGTCGATCAGTTTCAGATGCATCGAAATTATTCCTTTGAGTTAATCGGCATTTGAGTAACTCTCTAAAAACACTATCTAGACATTTTTGATCATATGTGTGATTCAAGAAAAGTCTTAAAGTGTTATATGAAAATAGTTAAGCTTATCATTTAATTGGATAGTTTTGGCTAACCTACATGAACTAGTCATTGTACACGATTCGGCTATGGTACATCCTAACCAGAGTGTATATTTTTCTATGTTAATCTCAAGTTTCATCTAACGGTGATTATTGATTGCTTGGTTCCAAAGCTAACTTAGCTTAAACCTAAATCAACCTTGAAGTTGGAAGTCTATAAAATGAGAACTTCTAAAAGCTGGGATCTTTGAATCCCTGACATTATTATTTTATGTCCTAGTTGTAAACTAGAGTCCTCCTCTCAAAGTATCTTTGTCTCAGACTTTGTGATTCCACACGTTTCGACTTGTGAGGTGAATAATAATCTAGGCTTCTCTTCGGGAATCATAAGACCGGATTTTGAGGTTTGCTAGACTTTGTCTATTGCAATCAATTTCCTACCTCACCTTGATCTTTGATCAGAACGGAAATCACAAATAGGCTTATCTATGGGAGGCAGATTGGTTTAAAGTCTTCAATTGAGTTGAAGCAACTCTTAGGCTATAAAGGACGTTACCTAAGGAAATCATTTGTGTTGTAGGTGGTGGATTTTCGACAAAGGCTAAATTCGTAAACTCATAATTATACGAAGCTCTGATTCAGCAATCAGACGTGAGTATCGAGACACGGGTCTCTCATCGAATTCTCAACGGAGAATACTTTCTCTCAGAGTACATGTAGATATGCAGTCTCACGACTGGACAACGAAATATCTCATGAATACTTAATACTTTCAGTGATTATTTCTATATAGCATCACGTGATGGATGGCTCCTAGACAGCTTGCTCTGCTAGTATATAGTGATAACGTCTTCAGGAACAAACAACGAGTTTACCCTGACTATATAAAATATATGACTTACCGACAAGCTCATATCAGGATAATTAATGCTCCTAGACAGCTTGCTCTGCTAGTATAGAGCCACAAAGTTAATTATTCCTAATTGCAACCGCTCCTATTCCATGGTCGAATCCACGACTAGTCCCATGGAATGACAATAACATTTGTTCTGATTCTATGATCGAATCCATGACTTGATCTCATAGAATAACAATAACTATATTATCTCATTACTCCAATTTCATGATCGAATCCACAACTGGTCTCATAAATGGTAATAGATAAACCTTAATTACTCTGATTCTATGGTCGAATCTACGATCTTATGGAATGGTAATGCTCACTTTATTATTCTGAATTCGTATTCGAATCCTCGGCTGATCCTATGAATTAATAATAAACATCTTATTACTCAATTTTGTGAATTATTCTCCATTGAATTCCACAATTAGTAATAAATAATCAACAACCGGGCGTCTGAGCTACCTCTAAGTAAGCCCCGATTCAAATGGTGAAGGTGTATTCAATGATGATACATTAACAGTCACCGCACGAACGAGTATTTCAAAAATACAACGAAACGATGAACCTGTGCAAAATAGAGAAGAAAATAATAAATAATTAAAAATATTGACCAGGGTGCTGGGAGCACGAACACACGACCGACCGATCGTGTCGTGGTCAATCCCACGCCAGTTTTATATTTTTAATACATTTTTATTATTTTCCCTGATTTGATGAAAATCCTCTCGTTTTATCAAATCTCCTTCGTCTCGAGGAAACTCCTCGGTTTCATGGTACTTCCATAAATCCATAAAAATAATACAAAATTAAGGAAAGGAGTGTGGGGCGTGACCATTGGCCAACCGGCCCTGCCTTGGTCCCAACCGGCCCCACATCCACGGTTCCTTATTATTATTTCTCTAATTTCATAAAAAAAACTCCTTGATTTCATGGTATTTTTGCATAAATCATCAAATAATAATAAAATAATATAAATTATGAAAACTTGTGGGACCGGGCCTTGGACGGCCGTCCATGCCCTAGCCGGTCCAACACGCCCCTTTGTTTTATTATTTTATTATTAGTTTTCCATGAATTCATCAAATTCCTTGATTTCATGGTATTTCTCTCAAATTAGGAAAAATTCCCTCAAATCATCAAAAATACTTAAAAAAATTAAAAAAATTATGAAAACTCGTGGGACCGGGCCCAAGCCGGCATGCCATGCCTCCACGGTCCCACACGCCCTTGTTTTTATTATTTTAATGTTTTTTGCTTCCCTAAACTCATGAAAACTCCTTTAGTTCATGGAAACTCCCTAAATTCATCAAATTTCTCATAATTCGTGAATTTTTCATTAAATCATTATAACATTAGGGAAACTTGTTGGACCTGGCCCTGGACGACCAGTCATCCCTTCCACGATCCCACACACCGTTGTTTTATTATTTTAAAATCTTTTGCTTCCTTGAACTCATGAAAACTCCTTCAATTCATGGAAACTCCCAAAATTCATCAAATTTCTCAAAATTCATGATTTTTTTATAAAATCATCAAAATATTATAAAATTAAGGAAAAGGCACCACGGGACCGTGGTCATGACCGGCCAACCACGCCTTGACCACGGCGGTCCCACGCCTCCTCATTCCTTATTTTATAATTATTTTTCATCATCTCATGGTGTTTTTCCTCAGTTTCGTCGAAACCCTAATTTTGGCATATTTTCTCGAATGGATGCTCAATTGCACGCCAGAAAATATCAAAATTCTCGACGCGAACGCCTTGGGACACGAGCGCGCTATCTTGACAGACCAAGATTGGCTCTTTGGCTCACGGAAGTCGGTCCCATCAATTTCACAGTTTTGACCTAATTTGCACAATTGCTCGTATTAGGTCCAAAACTCTCCCAAACACTTTGGATTTTCATGAAATGATCGTCAGGCGGTCACGGGATAACCCAGGGCCGGTTTCATGACTTCATGGTCGGTCCCTCGCCTCGTCATAATTAATTAGGTTTTCTCACCTAAGGCTCAGACGAGCATTTTTTTTGAATAAATGTTTAAACCAGCATTTAATCATTCTTCCACCAACAAATCGTCAACTCTTCAGGAGTTATTCGTATTTGATCACGTGAGCATATGGACACTACATAGTTGATTCACGGTCCCATGTAGTCGCTCCCTCCTTCGTCCCATGGTTGAAATTCTGACGAACCATGAATTGACTATCAATTGATCAAATTAGGGTTTCTGAATCCAAGAATCATCATTCCAGATTCTAACCTTAATAATTTTATGACGACTTCATGGTCATTAATTTTATTAATTATGCTCGGTTAAACGACCAGTATTCTAATTAATATTTTTAGTACGCTGCCAATAATCCATCAGATGAGCAACACATGCTCAGACGATCAAATATTCAACAATTCATCACATGAGCAACACTTGCTCAGATGATAAATATTTGCTCAAACCAAGGAATATTGGTTCAACAATCAATATTCAACGATCCATCGAGTGAGCAATACTTGCTCACTTCATCGTAAGAACTATACCTCTGTCTCATGACATGTTCAACTCATGAGTTTCAGAACATCATGTTCAACTCAGCAACTACATGGACTCATCGTCCTATCAAACCACGAAGTCATCAACTGACTAACATACCACGAGAAGTCAATCGTGTCACTTTGGGGGATATCACTTAGGGTTTTGGTCTGGCGGTCTACGGCACGTGTGTTCAAACACACGATGGAATGTGAACAATTCGTGCAATCAGTTGAAGGAATTCACGAGGTAGTGGGTGGAAAATCGACCAAGTCTCCACACGTTGAGCAACTGGTTTCAAAGACGACCTCCACTTCCCCACTCCTTGATTCCATCAACTGTCACACTTCATGGGATCATGGTGACTAAAATTCCAGCAATATAAATAAGTCTCTGAATCATGATTGAATCATCATCATCAGTATCATCAATCTCACGTCAAACTGACAACACGAGATCATAGACTCATCAATTGAGCAACTACTCTCAATTGAGCAATTTCAATCACTCAGAGCTTATCGTATTTGGAATTCACACACCCACAATCTTTGATTACCATTGATTCCACACATTTCTCAGCTTCCCTCCTACAGATCAACCCATCCTCTCTTGTGACCGAATTTACTCTGGAACGGTCATTGTCTTGATTTAGACTGGAGTACTACAGATTGATCTCTCGAATCTAAAGCACCCCCTTTGCAGCGGTGCATCTGTGTGAGGTTTAACATTTCGCTCGGTCCGAGGAGTCTCCTACGTACGGTCGTCTCCTCAATTCCTTAAAAACCAGCAAATCGTTTTTCCCCATCTACAGATTGGCGACCACAGTGGGAGATCATTCTCTCGGTTGCAATCTCACAGTCTCACAAGATGGTTGGTCTTAGGACTAATTCAACTAATTCAGATTAGAATATTTCAAACGGCAACATTCCTCATGTTACACCTGGTGGCATGGAAGGCAGAGGGGTCCCGACTTTGGCAGAGTTGGATCAAATCCTAGAGGTCCATACCAGGAACATGGACCTGATGAAGGAGACGATAAACCACATCCTCGACTTTCTCATCAAATTAACATCCGGGTTAGGCGGTACCTCCGCTCCAGAAGTCTCAACACCGGGGACTGAAGCCTCATCTGACCCTCGAATCAACAGCTTCACCACATACGAGAATCCGGTGGAACAAGAGGTCACACATTTGATCGAAAAGCTATGTGAACTCCTGCACTTCTCCAGGGATCAGCGTACATACACATTTTCAGCACTCAACCAGATATCATCCAGCGTGCAAATAACGCCACCAACACCATCAGTTGAAGAAGTCTCCCTAGTGCTTGAGCATTCGATCGACAACATCTCTTTTGGAGAAGAAGATCGCATGACGGATGAAGGACGCAATCGATCATTGTATGTCACTGGTTTCATCAAAGGAACCGAATTTAGAAGAGCTCTTGTTGACACCGGTGCTTCTACCAACATTTTCAACATGAAGACTCTCAGGATGGCCAGGTTCCCACAAGGTAAAATCGTTCGCTATCCCATCCTAATGACAGGATTTGAAGGAAGTCAAAGCCATACATATGGATATGCATACATAGATTTGAGGGTGGGGCCGATTCGATCGAAAGCGAAGTTTCATGTGATCGAGCAAGAACCTGACTACCATATAATACTGGGACGCCCATGGCTCCATGATAATAAGTTGGTTCCTTCAACATACCATCAATGCATGAACGCCCTGCTCGACAACAAGATCGTTCGCAATCCGGCTTCATCATCTCCTTATGCTCCCGTCTATGATACTGAGTTCCTTGAATCTCAAAAAGGCATACCGGAACCGCCAAGCAGGATTCAAAGTACTCCACTTCCAAGATGGAAGACTATCGAGAAGGATGATAACGATCTGTCATCCTCAGCTGCTAAAGTGATCAAGTCACCTACTATACTGACTAAACGCCATAATGATCAAGTCTCAACTCCAGGGACAAACTTCACGACTGATCGAGACGTAGAAGGGAGAGTCGTTTATCGCCGACGGAAAGATTATCAATTAATCGGGGAGAATGATGAAAAGTCTCCCCACCATGAAGAATCATGTCAGAGTGAGCAATCACTTGAAGAAGTCCAAGATGCCCCACAACAACTACAGGACGACACCGACTCTACCACTGAAGATCTTGAAACAATCAACATTGGGGCTGAAGACGATCCAAACCAATCCTGATCAGTTCAGCGCTATCACCAGAGGTGCGGACCGAGCTGGTGAAATTATTAAAAGAATATCAAGATGTCTTCACCTGGACGTACGAAGAAATGTCGGGTCTGAATGACAAACTCGTCACCCATCACCTGCACATCGTCCCTGGTTCCAAAGCTGTCAAACAACCGCCCAGACAATTTAGACACGAAGTCGAGGAGAAAATCAAGGTCGAAATCCAGAAATTGTTGGCAGCAGAGTTCATCAAACTTATTCTTCATCCAACGTGGCTAGCAAATGTGGTACCTGTTAAGAAGAAAAATGGTCAAATCAGATGTTGTGTCGACTTCAGGAACTTGAATAAATGTTGCCCGAAGGATGATTTCCCTCTACCCAACATTGACATGCTCGTCGATGCAACCAGCGGTCACGGTATGTTCTCATTCATTGACGGCTATAGTGGGTACAACCAGATCAAGATGTATGAACATGACGCCAACAAGACTGTGTTCCATACTCCCATTGGGAATTTTCACTACACCGTGATGCCCTTTGGATTAAAGAATGCTGGTGCCACCTATCAACGATCCAAGACTGCCATATTCCACGACATGATGCACAAGCAAGTAGAAGACTATGTTGATGATATGGTGGTAAAATCGAAGACTCGAGCATCTCATCTCTAAGTTCTAAGGCAGGTGTTCGAAAGGTGTAGAGAATACAAATTAAAAATGAATCCTTTAAAGTGCGCATTCGGAGTTTCTTCCGGAAAATTCTTAGGATTCATGGTCACGGATGAAGGGATCAAAGTCGACCCCGACAAGGCAAAAGCTATTACCACCATGCCTCCTCCACGTACCGTGAAGGAACTACATAGCTTTATGGGCAAGGTAAATTATATTCGACGCTTCATTCCTGAATTAGCTCAACTCATTGCTTCGTTCACGCCTCTGCTGAAGAAAGGAGCAAGCTTCACCTGGACAACTGTTCAACAAGAAGCTTTCCATAAAATACAACAGATATTATTGTCACCGGCCATCATGAGGTCTCCAGTGCAGGGACGAGCTCTGATTCTTTACACAGCCTCCAGTGACGTCGCCATCGGTGCACTCCTCGCTCAGGAAGATGACGAAGGCGTCGAACGACCGATTTACTACTTCAGTCGCACAATGAGAGATGCTCAACTCTGATACCCAAAGGTCGAAAGGGAATGCCTGGCATTGGTACATGCAATCTTGAAGTTCAGACATTACTTACTATCTAACAGGGTCGTACTCATCTCCAAAGCTGACCCCATAAAGTTCTTGCTATCAAAGCCAGCCTTGATAGAAAGACCAGCGAAGTGGTTACTTCAGATGCCAGAATTTTACATAGCTTGCACGCCATCTAAAGCCATCAAAGGCTAAGCGGTCACATACTTGCTCGCTGCTTTTCCAGGGGAAGACACAACAACACTACATGAAGAAGTACCTGGCGAATTTCCAGACATCTTAGTCATCAAGGAAGAAACATGGCTTCTATACTTTGATGGATCTTCCACCCCTAATAGTGACACTGGAGGAGCGGGCATAGTATTGGTGTATCCATCTGGTGAAATTTTCTCACATTCGTTCAAGTTGGATTTCCACTGCACCAACAACTCAGCGGAATATGAAGCCTTCCTATTAGGATTATCCTTGGCCAAGCAAGCAGAAGCAACACACCTCGAGATAAGGGGAGATTCAAAATTATTGGTCAACTAGATGAATGGAACGTATTCTCTCAAATAAATCACACTCGCTCCATTCAGAACCGAAGCTCAGCGACTGTTGACCTATTTTGCTGACGCAGCGATCGTCCATACTGGACGGACTAACAACAGGCATGCTGATTGCCTAGAAACTCTCGCCTCCAAGCTGCAATTTGAAGGAGCACAGAAAACGATCGTTGTACAAAGACGTACAGTATCATCAACTTGGCTCACTCAGATCGAAGACATTCCAGCGAACGATTGGCTATCACCCATCATTCATGAATTGAGCATATCTATTTCAGAAGGCCAAGTCAACCTCGAGGAATTGAAAAACTACTTCTTGCTTCATGGAGGGCTATACTATCGAAACCCTTATGGATCTCTATCATGATGTCTTGGGAGCGACGAAGCGGAAGAACATTTCAAACACATACATGAGGAAGTCTGTGGGAAAACGTTAGTGGTAACACTTTACAGAAAGCTTCAAAGAATGGGGTACTACTGGCCATCCATGGAGACTCAATCGAGAGATTTACAAGGATCTTGTCCTGATTGCCAAACACCTCCTCATCACTTGGAGGTTTTGACGATCCACCACACTGGGGACTGGAGGGAGCCTTACATCAAATACCTTCGGGACAAAGAACTACCATTGGAAAAGAATCAAGCAGTCAAACTCATTCAGAAAGCTAAGAGATTTTTCCATCTCGATGGGATCTTATACCGCAAAAGCTTTGGTGGAAATTTACTAAGGTGCTTAGCCGAACATGAAATCCCTACAATCCTGAAGGAAGTACATGATGGAGAACATCAAGGAAAGAAGAAACTATTTCTTCAAATTCATGAGAAATATTATTGGCCAACCATGGAAGATGATGCAGTCGCACACGTTCAGAGGTGTCACCAATGCCAAACTCATGGTAATCTCATCCACACTCCTTGTATGTGGCCTTTCTACAGCTGGGGACTAGATATTATTGGGAAGATCAATCCAGCATCTTCAAAACAACATGAATACATCATCACTGCGACAGAGTACTTCACCAAGTGGGTCGAAGCTATTCCTCTTCGAAGCACCACTGGAGTTACGATTGCCGCCTTCATCAAAGAGCACATAATATGAAAATTCGGAGTTCCTAAGCATATCATCAAAAATAACGGAACTCCTTTTGCCAATCAAGATGTTGAGAAGTTTCTCAATAAATATGGGATCAAACAAATCTTCTCCACGCCTTACTATCCACAAGGAAATGGTCAAGCAGAAAGTACCAACAAGACTTTGGTCAGGATTATCATTCGGACGATTCATGACAATCCTCGATCATGGCATGAGCAATTACCCATGGCTCTATGGACTTACAGAACTGCACCAAGGAGATCGATCGGTACTTCGCCATATTCCCTTGTCTATGGAGCCGATGCCATACTTCCAGCAGAAATCAAACTTCCCTCAGCCAGGACTGCAGCATCCAGTGGTGTACAATGGGATGAGGCCGAAATCTCCAGATCAAGAATCGCTGAGCTAGATATGCTGGAATCAAGGAGAACCAAGGTGGAAAAATATGTAGAGGCCTACAAACAGAGAATCTCCAGAGCCTACAACAAAATGGTAAGACCTCGAACATTTCAAGTAGGAGATTTGGTATTAAAGACGGCAAAGCACATTCAACAAGACATGTCCGCTCCTAAGTTATCTCCTAAATGGGAAGGGCCATACGTTGTTATCAAAGCAGTGTCTAGCGGATACTACAAAATTTTAGCAATCAATGGAGGAAAGGAAGGAAACATCATCAACGGCAAATGGATCAAATCTTATTATGCATGATCCATGAAACAAACTACCCCTTCATCATTTCAAGTATTTTCAAAAATGTAATTTCATTCCTCCAAAGAGCATGCGAATGCTCCTTTGTTCATTAAACATTTCAAAAATGAGCAAAATTCGTTCATACCATGATCAACTGTTTCACCTAACTAGAAACTCAGATTTACTCAAAAAATAACAACCACAAATGATCACTCAGAGCAAACCATCCAGCAACGGATAATCCCTGTAAGAAGCCTCGTCAAGCTTCTTCTGAAAAATCTTGGTCTTTGCCTTTAAGTCTTCGACCGCTTTCTCAACCCTTGCCGACTTCAGAGCCAGTATCCTATCCTCATCCAGTAAAGCTGCATTCATAGAAATTGCATCAGCAGCCTCTGCCGCCTTATGAACCTTGATTATCTCAAGACGACGACGGAGCCAGCTTACATTGAATTGCAATATCTCACAGTTCGAGATCATTTCATCCCATTGGTGCAGCTCATGGTTTTTGACGTCTCGCAAGTGCATCTGATTCATTTCCTCGATGATCGGCAATAACCCCGCTACCGTGGTTAAAAGGGTTGGAAGAAAACCTTTCCACACTTCTGTGGTGGCAATATGACCATACTTCTTCCAGATCTTGGTGTACAGAGATACATGACATTTGGGAACCACGAATCCGCCGACCATTTCATTGTCTGGAAAGGTATTAATCAATGGGGCTTCAAATAAAAGTCCAGCGGTTGGGTATTCACGAGCATGGACACCGTCTTCGGTCTCCACGGATCCTGCAGAATCTTCACATGCCTAGTTACTGCTTTCCTCGACCTCAACCACGGTCACAGACTTTCCACTCTTTCTTCGTCTAGCGTCGACGACGACACGGACATCCGCCTATGATGAAATGAAAGAGTGTTAATCCTGGGACTCAGTACAATCTCAAGAGTCATAAGTTCACTTACAGACGATCCAGCCTCGGCACGAGCCGATCCATACCGGGAAGGAGCTCTAACAGTCCGCTTAGGCCTTGCATTATGAGGAGTAGTATTCTTCTTACAGTCCTATGACAAATCATTTTCTTGTGATCAACAATCGAATAGAGACAAGAAAGGAGAAGAAGAAGAAGTATACAACTTACTGAGATAGACGTTGTCATTTCACGCTTCGACTGAATATCATCTTGAGAAGAAATGTTATTGCTCGACATGAAGACAATGAGGTAGGATCAAAACTTCTCTGCACGATGAAACTGACTCAAGAATGGAAGAAATATTTGCGTGGATCATAGATTTGGAGTCTTGAGGATATATATATATATATATATATCAGGCGATAGTTACGTAGTCAACTCAGTTACAAGTTCCACTGAAACCCTAGACTTCAAAGATCGATACCGGGGACACTAAGGAAAATAACGCACTGGGGACTGAACATCATGGGTCAAGGGATAGGCCACGCGCCTTGTACACGTCATGAATTCTCGGCCGTGTGTTATGTTACTTCTCATGAAAATCGACAAGTCATGATGAATTTGGATATATGGGCATCGGTCCATGTCATGGATTAGAAAAAATCGACGTTAACAAAATGTTCATCATTCAGAAGAAAAGTCTAATTGAAGTAAAGTCGTTTAAACAGTCAAAAAGAAATATATCTACTATGAAGACTAATAAGGTAATGCTCTACCATCTACAAGAAGATGGAAGTAAAACTACTCGTCGGACTCATCTGAATTGTCAGCTTCATCGTCACTGTCCTTCTCGGAATCATCTTCTTCAGAGTCACTATCAGGATCATTGGTGAAGTCCGGTGGACGGAAGATAACATCATCATCATCATCTGAATCCGAATTATCTTCTGCTGCAGCTTCAACTTCAATTTTCTTCATCGTCCTCCAATGCTCTCTTTCATATTGATTAGGCTTAATGTGACGCTCGGATGGTTCCCATGCGATCTCTCCTTCAGAAGCATCAGCATCAGAATCAGAAGGCACCCCATCCAAGAATTGACGTTTCTCCTCAATCCTCTGTCTCTTACGACGGGTGCGATCTTTTTCACGTTGACGGGCATCCTCCTTTTTGTCTTCAGCTCTTTTCTTTTCGAGTTCAGCAAAAGAGACTCTCCGCTTAGCCGAAGGAACATTAGGATTCGCCCCTTTCTGGGTAACCCTAGCCTTCGATTTCGCTACAAGAGCGTCGGAATCCTCATCAGAAGAGCCAGAGGAAGAAGAGGAATACCAGTAATCGTAATTGCTGTTACTGTTGGTCGACATTTTCTAGAAATGGAAGATCA
Organism: Papaver somniferum; assembly: GCF_003573695.1. Classification (NCBI taxonomy): domain Eukaryota; kingdom Viridiplantae; phylum Streptophyta; class Magnoliopsida; order Ranunculales; family Papaveraceae; genus Papaver; species Papaver somniferum. The sequence continues at coordinate 76,660,709 of NC_039360.1, forward strand.
AAGATTACTACCATGTAAACAAACCAACATCAGCAAAAAATGGTAACTCTTAACTCTTACCTTTTACGCTTCCACTAACAATGGTTATAGTAATACTAGAGTTAACACCTCAAAATCGTTCGTCTCTTCGAAAATTGCAAAAACGAAACTTTATTTAATTTCCGAAACTGATTTTTCATGAAATCACGGACACAATTTTCATAATGTGAACATTCACACAACTGACCTATGAAGTTTGAAAAACAGTAAAATATTTCATCATAAATATATTGTCTATCTTCGAAGGTTCCTCAAAACCCACGTTTCTGATTTTTCGAAAAAACAGCAATTAATGCAACTTGCATATATAAATTCTCAAAGAATTTTATCTAATGAAAAAAAATTCATGCAAATAAAATATACCATCATATTTTACACAATATATGTCACGGCAACATATATATAAGAAAAAAAATTTATTTCTCCTTCGTATCGTCGTTATTTGTCTTTAAAACGAAGGTTTATTTCAAAAAATATTGTGAAAGCTCACATCTCATACATATGATAAAGTTTTGTATTTACATGAAAGCTCATAAGAAAAATTTTATCACTGGACACAAGTTCATCATACATATTTTCCTTCGTGTCATCATTATTTGTCTTTAAAACGAAGGATTTTTCCAATTTCATGAAAAATCACTTCTTTTATGATGAAACCTTGGTATACATGAAAGCTCATACACTAAGTTTTATCACTGGACCTAGGTTCATATTAAAAAAAATCTCTCCTAAATCAGGGATTATAGTTAGTTTTCAAAACTAACGATCGAACGAACATACGTTTTCAAAAACGAGGGTTTTTTCATAAAACTCACACTAATATACACACATGTTTGAAAACCATAACATCAGCAAAAAAAAACAAAATTCGTGCACCTGTCGGCGCCGGCCGGAAGTTGGCCGACGGAGGTGCTCCGACGAATTTTTTCTGCTTCTTTCCCTGGCGACGTGAAGGTGATGAAGTAAGGGGAGCTACTGGTCGTGGAAAATAATAAAAAAAAAGAAGGGATTAATTCCATTTTATACTAATTTTTATTCCCAAAACCTAATTTTACAAGGTTTCCTTATTGGGCTCGGCCCGCAAATCCTAAACAACCATGGTCCCATCATCCAAACCAGCGGTTCAACACCAATTTATGCTCATAAAACGATGCTCCAATCATGACATTGAAGCCTTCATAAAGATGTGGTTTTCTCATGCTCACTAAATCCGGTAACATCTCAGCTTACGACTAAGTTCAATTACTGGTATTATTATTTATGGCCGGAAAATCACCATTTAATGATGACTGAGGAATAAAACTTTCCTCAATAAGCATGGGACTTAATGTAGATGGTGGATTTTCGACAAAGGTTAAATTCGTAAAGTCATAATTATACGAAGCTCTGATTCAGAAACCAGACGTGAGTATCGACACACGGGTCTCTCATCGAATTCTCAACGGAGAGTACTTTCTCTCAGAGTACATGTAGATATGCAGTCTCACGACTGGACAACGGAATATCTCATGAATACTGAATACTTTCAGTGATTATTTCTATATAGCATCACGAGATGGACCAAGCCTTGACAGCTTGCTCTGCTAGTATAGAGCGATAACGTCTTCAGGATTAAACAACAAGTTTACCCTGACTATATAAAAGATATGACTTACCGGCAAGCTCATATCGGGATAATTAATGCTCCTAGATAGGTTGCTCTGCTAGTATAGAGCCACAAAGTTAGTTATTCCTAATTACAATTGCTCCTATTTCATGGCCGAATCCACGACTGGTCCCATGGAATGGAAATAACAATTGTTCTGATTCTATGATCGAATCCACGACTTGATCTCATAGAATAGCAATAACTATATTATCTCATTACTCCGATTTCATGATCGAATCCACAACTGGTCTCATAAATGGTAATAGATAAACCTTAATTACTCTGATTCTATGGTAAAGGTGTATTCAACGATGATACACTAATAGCCACCGCACGAACGAGTATTTCAAAAATACAACGAAACGATGAACCTGTGCAAAATAGAGAAGAAAATAATAAATAATTAAAAATATTGACCAGGGTACTGGGAGCACGAACACACGACCTACCGACCGTTTCCTGGTCAATCCCACGCCAGTTTTATATTTTTAATACATTTTTATTATTTTCCCTGATTTGATGAAAATCCTCTCGTTTTATCAAATCTCCTTCGTCTCGAGGAAACTCCTCGGTTTCATGGTACTTCCATAAATCCATAAACATAATATAAAATTAAGGAAAGGAGTGTGGGGCGTGACCATTGGCCAACCGGCCATGCCTTGGTCCCAACCGGCCCCATATCTACGGTTCCTTATTATTTATTATTATTATTATTATTATTTCTCTAATTTCATGAAAAACTCCTTGATTTCATGGTATTTTTGCATAAATCATCAAATAATAATAAAATAATATAAATTATGAAAACTTATGGGACCGGGCCTTGGCCGGCCGGCCATGCACCTAGCCGGTCCCACACGCCCCTTTGTTTTATTATTTTGTTATTAGTTTTCCTTGAATTCATCAAATTCCTTGATTTCATGGTATTTCTCTCAAATTAGGAAAAATTCCCTCAAATCATCAAAAATACTTAAAAATATTTAAAAAATTATGAAAACTCATGGGACCGGGCCCAAGCCGGCCGACCATGCCTCCACGGTCCCACACGCCCTTGTTTTTATTATTTTAATATTTTTTGCTTCCCTGAACTCATGAAAACTCTTTCATTTCATGGAAACTCCCTAAATTCATCAAATTTCTCAAAATTCATGAATTTTTCATAAAATCATTATAAAATTAGGGAAACTTGTGGGACCGGGTCCTAGCCGGCCAGTCATGCCTTCCACGGTCCCACACGCCCTTGTTTTATTATTTTAATATCTTTTGCTTCCTTGAACTCATGAAAACTCCTTCAATTCATGGAAACTCCCAAAATTCATCAAATTTCTCAAAATTCATGAATTTTTCATAAAATCATCAAAATATTATAAAATTAAGGAAAAGGCACCATGGGACCGTGGTCACGACCGGACGACCATGCCTTGACCACGACGGTCCTACGCCTCCTCATTCCTTATTTTATAATTATTTTTCATCATCTCATGGTGTTTTTCCTCAGTTTCGTCGAAACCCTAATTTTGGCATATTTTCTCGAATGGATGCTCAATTACACGCCAAAAAATATCAAAATTCTCGACGTGGATGTCTTGGGGACACGGGCGCGCTATCTTGACCGACCAAGATTGGCTCTTTGGCTCACGGAAGCCGGTCCCATCAATTTTCACAGTTTTGACCTAATTTGCACAATTGCTCGTATTAGGTTCAAAACTCTCCCAAACACTTTGGATTTTCATGAAGTGATCGTCAGGTGGTCACGGGATAACCCAGGGCCGGTTTCATGACTCCATGGTCGGTCCCTCGCCTCGTCATAATTAATTAGGTTTTCTCACCTAAGGCTCAGACGAGCATTTTTTTGAATAAATGATTAAACCAGCATTTAATCATTCTTCCACCAACAAATCGTCAACTCTTCAGGAGTTCTTCGTATTTGCTCACGTGAGCATATGAACACTACATGGTTGATTCACGGTCCCATGTAGTCACTCCCTCCTTCGTCCCATGGTTGAAATTCTGATGAACCATGAATTGATCATCAATTGATCAAATTAGGGTTTTTGAATCCAAGAATCATCATTCCAGATTCTAACCTTAATAATTTTATGACGACCTCATGGTAATTAATTTTATTAATTATGCTCGGTTCAACGACCAGTATTCTAATTAATATTTTTGGTACGCTACCAATAATCCATCAGATGAGCAACACATGCTCAGACGATCAAATATTCAACAATTCATCACATGAGCAACACTTGCTCAGATGATAAATATTTGCTCGAACCAAGGAATATTGGTTCAACAATCAATATTCAACGATCCATCGAATGAGCAATACTTGCTCATTTCATCGTAAGAACTATACCTCTGTCTCATGACATGTTCAACTCATGAGTTTCAGAACATCATGTTCAACTCAGCAACTACATGGACTCATCATCCCATCAAACCATGAAGTGATCAATTGACTAACATACCACGAGAAGTCAATCGTGTCACTTTGGGGGATATCACTTAGGGTTTTGGTCTGGCGGTCTACGGCACGTGTGTTCAAACACACGATGGAATGTGAGCAAGTCGTGAAATCAGTTGAAGGAACTCACGAGGTAGTGGGTGGAAAATCGACCAAGTATCCACACGTTGAGAAACTGGTTCCAAAGACGATCTCCACTTCCCCACTCCTTGATTCCATCAACTGTCACACTTCATGGGATCATGGTGTCTAAAATTCCAGCAATATAAATAAGTCTCTGAATCATGATTGAATCATCATCATCAGTATCATCAATCTCACGTCAAACTGACAACACGAGATCATCGACTCATCAATTGAGCAACTACTCTCAATTGAGAAATTTCAATCACTCAGAGCTTATCGTATTTGGAATTCACACACCCACAATCTTTGATTACCATTGATTCCACACATTTCTCAGCTTCCCTCCTACAGATCAAACATCCTCTCTTGTGACCGAATTTACTCTGGAACGGTCATTGTCTTGATTTAGGCCGGAGTACTACAGATTGATCTCTCGAATCTAAAGCACCCCCTTTGCGGCGGTGCATCTGTGTGAGGTTTAACATTTCGCTCGGTCCGAGGAGTCTCCTCCGTACGGTCGTCTCCTCAATTCCTTAAAAACCATCAAATCTTTTTTCCCCATCTACATGTGCAGAGTCCTGTTGGGATTCAAGAGGTGTAAGGAGCGCGACTCCAAATGAATTGTTGTGACGGTTTAATTCGGTCACAACTACATTCCAGTCCGAAATTATGATAGAAGGCTAGTGTTTGTAACTTAATACAGTTTGATGCTCAAACTGGACAAAGTCCTGAGTTTTTTCTGCACTTGCGGTTTCCACGTTAAAAAATTTTCTGGTGTATGTGTTATTTCTTTTTCCGCGTTATATTGTTTATCTTTATAATTGAAATATCAGAGGTTCTAGGTAAATCAATCAAAGTTGTTATATCCATACTTGTTTGTTGGATTTGACTTGATTGATTTTTGAGATTGTCCAAGTACTCTTGAAAATAATCAGGTTCACGGATTTGATTCTGTAAACTTTCTGATTATGAGAGAAACAAATATAAGCTCTTCATATAATTCCTTGATTGATACTCATTAAGTTGAACTCTCAGAATTTTATTTGAGTTTAGTCCATACAAGTTGCCTAAGAAAAAGTTGATGGTGTATTTTCGTACCCCACGTTTTTTAATTGGTATCAGAAAAGGCAAACACGCGGAAGGCCTAATAAGTCTGTGTTTGAAGCGACTATATGGACATGAGTGCAATCTCGATAAACGTACCGCCAGCCTTTGATGACACAAATTACTTATGGTAAGAAATTGTTATGCGTTCCTTTTTACAAGCCCGTGACTTTCAGACATGAAAACTTGTAGTAATATGATACAATCATCCGATAGTTGTTAGAGACGGAACCATGATAGACACATTTTTGTGTCTACTTTGTCCTCAATGTCTGTATTGTTGGAACTCTACTTTTGTACTAATATTGTGTTTTTATGTATTTTTTGGATTTAAACATTTTTGGAAAATTCGGCTCGAAAAAGTTGATTTTGGCACCCGGAGGACAAGTGTTATTCGGACTCTCGCTTTTGGATAAGGGGTAACCTAATTACTAAGGGGCACCCCCAGGTCACCCCCAAAGCATCTTCTATTCGCACCCCAGTTTAGGATAGGGGGCATATCATCTTCAACATTCAAATTCGTGTTTTGGCGGGAAAACCATTTTCACTCCTGACAGATTTTCAATCAGCAAAATGAAGGTGTTCTAGTGCGATTCAATCGCTGAAAATTGGTGAGAAGATGTTATTTAACATGGAAAAGTTGTTGTGAGTGTTCTCTTAGCTCAAATTTGGCTAGAATTTTCTAGCCAATTCACGGGCTCAAAACAGGTAAAACACATGCAGAAGAGTTTCTCTACGACTTCTGGAAGATTTTGTGTGTGTTTTGCTCGTGTTTCATGCATCGAGAAACCTGTTGGAGCATGTGTAATCGAATTGGAGCGTGCTGGACCAGAGAAAACGCGTGAAAAGCTAAAACAGGAAAGAAAATATCCGAAAATATTTTCTTTCACTGCCGAGGATTTGTGGAGTTATGGAGGAGAATCGATGCATGCTTCGGGTTTAAATAGAGTCCTTGGAGGTCATAGAAAGGGTGTTGAGAGTTGGGAGTAGAGAGGAGAGCGCTGCAGAGGAAGAATCCACCATTTTTCTCTGTTTCTACTGCTGCCATTGATGAAGATGAAGAACACGAAGAACAGATAGCCAAAAACCGCCGTTCTTCAACAGTGACAACGACCAGTCCCTGTGGGTCGTAGTCAGCTACGCAGACAACAACAATATTCTTTTATCATTCTTTGTAACGGTGTTTGCAACAATTATAAACGTTGCAAACATCCGATTTTCATCATTTTCTCTTTATTTCATCACTGTGAACCATTTTTGAGCCATAAATAATTATTTTGAGAGCATTTTTACTATGATGAGTTAAACCCCAACACTGGGACGACGAAGGAGGCTGAGCTTCATACATGGGTAATTTAATTAATTATTTTTAAGACTTTTGCATTAAAAATTAATTGAAATATGATTTGATTAAATTGGGTGTTATTTGATTAGATGGGTCATGCTTAGCTTATGTGATTTGATGTTCCATGCTTAACATTTACAATCAATTTTTTGAGAATCTACTTTGGAAAAATAAGAGTCCATATAACTTATGTTTTGAGCGATTATTGTCGAGAATAATTCATTGAGCCCTATTTTATGAAGATTGGCCGAATCATTAGTCCCAGTACCTCTCACCATTGTTAATATTTTATTGTATATATTTATATTTTTTATTAAGTCTAAAAAATTATCCTTCACAAGTCCGAGAGTTTGAACCTCATTACTACAACTCACGAAAAATCATTAATCAAACCACTGTTGCAAAAGGATTAGCAGATTATAGTGAAACCGAGGTAAGTGCTGCAATGCATAATTCTGACGGGTTAAATGCTATGATACACGCCATAAGACAAGATCTTCAGCACCATGTGATATCGTGCACTAAGTCTAAAGATGCTTGGGATATCTTAGAACCCGTGTTCGAAGGATATAACTCAGAGAAAGAAGCTAGGCTTCAAAACCTAAATTATGACTAAGAAATCTTTGTATGTCTGATGAAAATTCGTTTGATGAGTTTAATCAAAAAGTGTCTGGAACCGTTAATGCTTGTTACGCATTAAGGAAGATCATTCCAGAAAAGGACAGTGTGATGAAAATTCTCTGATCTTTACCAACAAGATACGAGTCTAAGAAACATGTCATTATGGAAGGAAATAACCTTACAACACTTTCCAGAAATACCTTAGTTGGAAAGTTAAATATCTTTGACCATGAACTTCAATCCAAAGTCGGAAAGGATATTGCGTTCAAGGCACTGAAAAACACTGAAACTCTAAAAATTGAAAGTGTTGACAACTCTGTGAACAATCTTGTTGATCCTGATTTTTCAGATGAAGATCTTGATAACTCAGTTTCATTGATCATAAGACAATTCAGAGAACTTCTTATGAAGAGAAATAAACGGTTCACTAGAGAATATCCTCCCACGTCAACTAAGCCACATAATCGTATTTCTGTGAAAAACAAAGATTCTAACGATACTGACGATGAGGATATGCCACAATGCTTCATGTGTAAAGGGTTTGGTCACTTTTCTAATGAGTGCCCAAATCGAAGGAAATACACTGGCAACAAGAGTTTAGCTGCAACGCTTGATGAAACTTTTGATCATTATGATTCCGAATAAGATGATGGATCAAGTGTAGCACTCTTGGGTGAAATTATCAATTTTGATGAGTGTAGCAATACACATATCAACCTTGATAATTTAGTAGATGACTCTCCATCAAAATCATTGGAGGATGTAATGGATTTTTCATATACTAATAAAAGCTTTGTTAATGTTTCAGGTACTCTGTGTTTAACTGCTAATGTTGTTCCTGGATCAATCTCCAAACTGACATGTCATTATTGTACTATTGAGGGTCACAGACTCACATAATATTTCAAGTACAAATACACAACTAAGGTATGTCAACAAACTGCGATGAAGATCTAGTCGTTTGGAAAATGTGCTTAAATTTGTTCAAAAGTCGAATCCTGAGGTACGTAAAGTTAACTCTTCTTCTCCTAAAAGATTGATTATCTCAAAGGAAAAGGTAAAATCTCAAATGAAGAGAAGAGTTAGGGCTAAACGTTCTATAAAGAAGGATATTACAAATTCATTGCAGGAACCTAGTGGCGAGCACTCTACTGATCACCTCAACACTATTTAATTGTGTTGGAAAGTGAAAAGGCGAGGGTACCCAAATATACCTCAATCTAAAACTTTTCTACCTATAAGTCCTTTCTCCGAAAGTGATTGTCTATGGACTGAGTCGAGAGAATGCAACTAATCGGTTCACACTTCGTGTCATCGTCTATGGATACGAGATCGTGACAATACAACAACGAAGTATGTTTACTTGATAAAAAGGTTCGGACTTAACCAAACACAATAGAATTGTTTATCAAGTAAATATGAATTAATGTTTGTGTAATTTACTTAATTATAATAGAACAATTATAATGCGGAAATATAAAGTAATGACACAACAAGATTTTGTTAACGAGGAAACCGCAAATGAAGAAAAAATCCTGGGACCTTGTCCAGAATTGGATACTCTCATGATTAAGCCGCTAAAAAAAATTAAACCTAACTTCGTATAGTTGAGTCCAAGCAACTAAACCTATAGTTCACCTAGTTCCGTCTGTATTCCCACGCCTCCAACTTATGAATAAGTCACATACTTGGAACAATTCTCTTGGTTCGTATTCCAAACATTAAAGGAACAACAAATCTTTTTGGTGTCAACTCTATTCAACCAGGTGATGTGAGTCGGACTAAGGATCTTCTGTTTATCTTAACATAAACTCCTTCGTCATCTTAGATCTATCTTATGTTCAATCACCAAAGGTAATTGTTAAGATTTTGCAACCAATACTTTTAATCACAAAAAATTGTATTGATGCTGATCTACACAACTAATCAATACAATCTACAACAAGGAGAAACCCGATTATAGTTGGATCCTCTTATACCGAAACAAGTATTGTGCACACCAAAGATTATGAACCCCAAATCATAAATCTTAAATATCTTCTTTGTCTTCAAATCTTCTTAGATCTTCAATAAACACCTGCACACAACAACTTGAATCTCGTGTGATCAATCACGCACATAACGGAGTCTGTTAACAATGGATTATCACAAGATCGTCTTTAGCACTAACAACAGTTTAAAGATCCATGTCGAAACTTCGATCTAGTTTGAGTGAATCTTATATTAGAAGAGAATATTCTCATGCATAAACAAACTAGGTGCAATCAAAGTTCAACCACCGTTAGTCAATCAAATCAATCGAAAACACAAGATAAACCGCAATTATCTAGTTTCCCACCAACAGTACTCGTAGACCTTCTCAATCCCAAAGAAGACTTTAAACTGAGCGGCTGTAAGAGATTTCGCCTAATTAGGTTACTCTCCTCTCCGAGTAGGCGGCTACACCAGTAACAACACAGCCAAGGAAGTTTGTTGTCACGAAGGATTAAATTGCTAGAAATTCAAACTTCAAGTATTTATAGACAAGGAAGTTTAGACACCAAGGAATTTCCAAAACCGAAAAATATTCTCAAAGATATTCAATATATTCCAAATTCGGTTTCCATAATTCCTGGAAATGCTCTGTCCAAAATAATGACCGAAAAACTCTTTGGAAAATCTAAACTAGTGAATGCACATTACTAATTCTCATTTTCCTAAAATAAAATTAACAACCTTAATTAAAAGATTCTTAACTTATTTATATTTCGATCCTGGGATTTTCTTCCTGTAGCTTATTAAGGAATAACTTTGAACAATAAAAGATAAACATTATTGTACGTGTTCAAAGTATGTCGACATCCTTACTTTGTAAGTCCTCTTTCATACTTACAACCTTGAAACCGATTTTCCACACTTCCAGACAAGCTTAGAATTGGTTCATCTGACTTTCAAGAACTATGCGATTGATTAAGAAACACTCAATCACAAATCATGGGTTTAACGGTTCTGCAAAAACAAGTTTCGGTTCTACCTCCATGTGAGTACTGTACATAGTCACAATAGCTTTCCAAAATTAGGTTGACTAGGTACTAGGATCGGTTCCCCACATATATATATGGTATCTAACTTATGTGTGTTGCACATGTCCATAGGATCGGTTCCCCTTTCTGCTACAAACTTGTTGCACCTCATACAAGGATCGATTCCCCTTTGTGATGTGTTGCACCTCTTCATAGGATCGGTTCCCTTTTACCCAGATTCGGTCCAGTCAATCACAAACTCAATCATACCTCACAGGTGATTACTTAAGATCGGTTTCACTAATAAAAGTCATACCAATACATAAGTCAGGCCTTTGTGAATAGTTTTACCAAGAACACAAACAAGTCCTGAGAGTTTATACTAAATCACACATATTGGATGTTCACAAGATATGCAATGAATAACAATCCCAATAACGCCTAGCGATTTCCTTTTTCGATTCATAAACAAGTTTATGAACTTACTTCCTTAAAACACATGTGAAACATTGTTTCCTAGGATGAAATCCTCACCTCATACCCATACATAATCACAATAGCATTTAAACGATTATGTAGATGTCTTATTGTCGATGGTGGTTTTTAGCTTAGGTTAAAATCGTAAAACCATGCATCTGACATGAAGTCACTATGACCACTAGCACATTTATTGAATCAATCAGGATGCCTACATAAGAATTACCAGGGTACCTTTTTTTATATACATGTGTCATGTTCCACGGCAGAACCCTTAGTATTAACCGACATCATCTTTGTACATACCAAACCCTAATTCTCACGCCACCGTGCCAATGACAAACCATGCCAGCCACGTCTCTGCGCCAACCATGCCAGCCGCACCACTGTGCCAATGGCAAACCATGCCAGCCACGTCTACCGCGCCAAGGCATGCCAACCATGCCAGCCGCACCACTGTTCTAATGGCAAACCATGCCAGCCACGTCTACCGCGCCAAGGCACGCCAACCATGCTAGCCGCACCACTGTGCCAATTGCAAACCATGCCAGCCACATCTCCACGCCAAGGCATGCCAACCATGCCATCCACATCACCGCGCAAAGGCATGCCAACCATGCCAGCCGCACCACTGTGCTAATGGCAAACCATGCCATCCACATCACCGCACCAAGGCAGGCAACCATGCCATCCTGTAGATGGGGAAAAACGATTTGCTAGTTTTTAAGGAATTGAGGAGACGACCGTACGGAGGAGACTCCTCGAACCGAGCGAAATGTTAAACCTCACACAGATGTACCGCTGTAAAGGGGGTGCTTTAGATTCGAGAGATCAATCTGTAGTACTCTGGCCTAAATCAAGACAATGACCGTTCCAGAGTAAATTCGGTCACAAGAGAGGATGGTTGATCTGTAGGAGGGAAGCTGAGAAATGTGTGGATCAATGGTAATCAAAGATTGTAGGTATGTGAATTCCGAATACGATAAGCTCTGAGTGATTGAAATTTCTCAATTGAGAGTAGTTACTCAATTGATGAGTTGATGATCTCGTGTTGTCGACGAGACGTGAGATTGATGATACTGTTGATGCTGATTCAATCATGATTCAGAGACTTATTTATATTGCTGGAATTGTAGACACCATGATTCCATGAAGTGTGACAGTTGATGGAATCAAGGAGTGGGAAAGTGGAGATCGTGTTTGAAACCAGTTGCTCAACGTGTGGAGACTTGGTCGATTTTCCACCCACTACCTCGTGAATTCCTTCAACTGATTGCACGACTTACTCACATTCCATCGTGTGATTGAACACACGTTCCGTAGACCTCCAGACCAAAACCCTAAGTGATATCCCCCCAAGTGACACGATTGACGTCTCGTGGTTTGTTAGTCAATCGATGACTTCGTGGTTTGATGGGACGATGAGTCCATGTAGTTTCTGAGTGTCGAACATGATATTCTGAAACTCATGAATTGAACATGTCATGAGACAGGTATAGTTCTTACGATGAAGTGAGCAAGTATTGCTCATTCGGTGGATTGTTGAATATTGATTGTTGAACCAATATTCCTTGGCTTGAACAAATATTTATCATCTGAGCAAGTGTTTTTCATGTGATGAATTGTTGAATATTTAATCGTCTGAGCATGTGTTGCTCGTCTGATGGATTATTGCCAGCGTACCAAAAATATTAATTAAAGTACTGGTTGTTGAACCGAGCATAATTAATAAGATTAATGACCATGAGGTCGTCGTAAAATTATTAAGGTTGGAATCCGGAATGATGATCCTTGGATTCAGAAACCCTAATTTGATCAATTGATGATCAATTCATGGTTCGTCAGAATTTTAACCATGGGACGAAGGAGGGAGCGACTACATGGGACCGTGGATCAACCATGTAGTGTCCATATGCTCAATAGTGAGCAAATACAAAGAACTCCTGAAGATTTGACGATTTGTTGGTGAATGAATGATTAAATGCTGGTTTAATCATTTATTCGAAAATGCTCGTCTGAGCCTTAGGTGAGAAAACCTAATTGATTATGACGAGGCGAGGGACCGACCATGGAGTCATGAAACCCGCCCTGGGTTGTCCCGTGACCGCCTGACGATCACTTCATGAAAATCCAAAGTGTTTGGGAGAGTTTTGGACTTAATACGAGCAATTGTGCAAATTAGGTCAAAACTGTGAAAATTGATGGGACCGGCTTCCGTGAGCCAACGAGCCAATCTTGGTCGGTCAAGATAGCGTGCTCGTGTCTCCAAGGCGTCCGCGTCTCAGTCCTGAGAATTTTGATATTTTCTGGCGTACAATTGAGCATTTATTGGAGAAAATATGCCAAAATTAGGGTTTCGACGAAACTGAGGAAAACAACATGAGATGATGAAAAATAATTATAAAATAAGGAATGAGGAGGCATGGGACCGTCGTGGTCAAGGCATGGTCGGCCGGTCGTGACCTCGATCCCATGGTGCCTTTTCCTTAATTTTATAATATTTTGATGATTTTATGAAAAATTCATGAATTTTGGGAGTTTCCATGAATTGAAGGAGTTTTCATGAGTTCAAGGAAGCAAAAAATATTAAAATAATAAAAACAAGGGCGTGTGGGACCGTGGAAGGCATGACCGGCCGGCTAGGGCCCAGTCCCACGAGTTTTCCTAATTTTTTAATATTTTTAGGTATTTTGATGATTTGAGGGAATTTTTCCTAATTTGAGAGAAATACCATGAAATCAAGGAATTTGATGAATTCAAGGAAAACTAATAATAAAATAATAAAACAAAGGGGCGTGTGGGACCGGCTAGGGCGTGGCCGTCCGGTCAAGGCCCGATCCCACAAGTTTTCATAAATTTATTTTATTTTTATTATTATTTGATGATTTGTGCAAAAATACCATGAAATCAAGGAGTTTTTTCATGAAATTAGAGAAATAATAATAATAATAAAAAAATAATAAGGAATCGTGGGGTGTGGGGCCGGTTGGGACCAAGACATGGCCGGTTGGCCAACAGTCACGCCCCACACTCCTTTCCTTAATTTTATAGTATTTTTTATGGATTTATGGAAGTACCATGAAACCGAGGAGTTTCCTCGAGACGAAGGAGATTTGATAAAATGAGAGAATTTTCATCAAATCATGGAAAATAATAAAAATGCATTAAAAATATAAAACTGCGTGGGATTGACCACGACACGGTCGGTCGGTCGTGTGTCCGTGCTCCCAGCACCCTGGTCAATATTTTTAATTATTTATTATTTTCTTCTCTATTTTGCACAGGTTCATCGTTTCGTTGTATTTTTGAAATACTCGTTCGTGCGGTGACTGTTAGTGTATCATCGTTGAATACACCTTCACCATTTGAATCGGGGCTTACTAAGAGGTAGCTCAGACACCCGGTTGTTGATTATTTATTATTAATTGTGGAATTCAGTGGAGAATAATTCACAAAACTGAGTAATAAGATGTTTATTATTAATTCATAAGATCAGCTGAGGATTCGACTACGAATTCATAATAATAAAGTGAGCATTACTGATGAGTGCTAAAAAGTGCATATTTCTATATATTTTTCTTGGCATTTAACTCATCTTTTGTGCATTAATCCAACGGTCGCTCAGAGCCTTCTTCTATCTTGCCGTTAGATTCAATCTGAAGTTGATGATCCAACGCCTTCCACTCGTTGTTCATCAAACTCCGCTGCACCTGACCAACACCTAAACATCAAACCCATCGACCCAAAACAAACACCCACCTTCTTCTTCCACAAAATTCCATTCTCCCAAAAACCTCTTCCTCCCCCCGACAGTTGCAGACATCACCTCACCCATCGCCACCATCACCTCCCCAGCCGACCATCATCAGAACAACCATACCCTAGTTACTCTCCTTCTTGTTCTTAGCACCCACCACTCTTAGGTGCTACATCCAAGACAGAGATGGAACTAGGGTTTCACAGTGGAGAGAAGAAGGAAATTGGAGCAGCGTTCGAGTAGCAGAAGCAAGTTGAAGCATGGGTCAGCGCTCAATTGCAGAGGGGACAGCAAATTCAGAGGGTATGGTGAGTTTTTCCCAAATTCCTATAAACCCTAATTTTGTTAAATTTGGGGGTTTGGTGTAAAAAACCTAATTGGGTGTTCTGATTATAAATAGGAAGTGAGGGTGTAATGTTTTGGGTATGCCTGGATTAGCCAGAGCTTCACCCAAGAGGACTGGACTAGCCAGTTCCTCAACTGTTGGTTCATTTGTTTTGTAAATTTTCAGTCATGTTTTGTTTGAATTTGCTCTTATTTCAATATCAGTTATTAATGTTAATCATGTTCTAGTTGTCACTGCTAGGGTTAGATGAAACCATTAATTCATTGTTAAGTTCAGTTCAAGTTTTGATATAGTCTTGTTGTGCTAAGAATGCTAGGATTGAAATTATCCTTCAGGATTGCTTACTCATCTAAGTGATTGATCTGCGGTTAGTTTGTTTTGTGAGAGGACAGCTAATACTAGGATTAGATAATTATCTTAGTGATACTAAACCATCCTCCTGAAACAACCCTTTGATGAGCAGCAGGCTTGAACCTTCACTGCCATCTAGATAGTCAGCAAGCCTAGAAGCTCACTGATATCTACACCAGGGACAAGAACATAATGGAACTAGGATGACCTAACTTAAGTTAGTGGTGGATTCAATCCCTAATTCTTTATTTCTTTGTTCTAGTGCTTCACTGCCATTACTTCCTTGGTTCTTTATTTCTCACTGCCTTAGGCTCATTGCCTTTGATTCTTTGCCACTGTCAATCTTTGCATCTGTGGCTCACTGCCACTGTCACTGCTTAGCTTAGGAAACTTCAACTACACACACAAGTCCCTGTGGATTCGACCCGTTCTTGCACAAACTACAACCGACACCGTGCACTTGCGGTTTAACAAGTAGGCTTTCTTTTACTCTTATTTTCTACATCTCTAAGAGCCTACCAAGTTTTTGGCGTCCATGCCGGGGACTTGGTGTCGTGTAGTGAAGTCTTTGCATCTTAGTATAAGCATTTAGTGCATCATAACTTGCATTTTCATCTTTGCATAATTTTTCATCTTTGCATCATTTTCCCTTGTTGTTCTTGCTGTTCTTGACAGCTTCTGTTGAGCTTTCCAGGTGCTCCTGTTGTTGTGATGTTGTGACTCTGTTTTGCTTGGCTGAGCCCTTGCTGTTGCTGCTGATTGAGTTGCAGCTGGGACTGCCACTTGCTGCTACTTTCTTCCTCTTTCCTGTTGCTGCTGCCAGCCTCTGCTGCTGCCAAGACTACTGTTGTAGATGTTGTGGTGCTCCTGCTTGTGCTGCCTCTGCTGTTGCTTGTGAACTGGTGGAACTGAGGCTATTAGTTTCCCTGTTGCTGCCTGCTGCTGCCTTCTGCACCTGTTGCTCTGCTGTGGCCCTGTGAACCTGCAAAGCCTGCTGTTGTGCTGTTGCTGCTGCTGCTGATCTGCTCCTGCTGCTAGGCCTGAAGTGGTGTTGCTGCCATTCATAAGCCAAGCCCAACTGGGCCTCAACAAAGACAAAAGCTTAGGATGATCCAAAGCCCAACTGGGCTTTTGCAACCAAACTGAACAGCTGGGATGTGCTTAAGTAAGTAAGCCTAAACCCATTAAGAGAACCCAACCTGTGGGCTTCCATTTTTATTTTGTGGGCTTGTAATAATTTTTTCCATTTTTCTGTTGGGCTTGTAATCTTAATTACTTGTGGGCTTGTTTGTTTAATTGCTTGTGGGCTTGTGGTGTTAGATTGATTTGGGCCTGTAGTTTTAAATTAGAAAAACTGAACTTTTGAAAGCCCAACTGGGCCTCAGACCAAACAAGCAACAGTTGGGCTATTTCAAAAGCTACATTGGGCTTCAGTTTGCATACACATTGTGGGCTTAGTTCACCTTCCCTTGGCAAAGCAATTTCTCCCACCAATGTGGGCTTGCTCCCAACACTAAAACCAAAATTCTTTCTCCCAATACTAAAACCAACATTTTTGCTCCCAATTAAAAACCAAATTTTTCTACCTCTTTAAAACCAAATTTGCTCCCATCAAAACCAAAAGCTCCCAAATGGGCTTTGTCTTCAAAGTCTAAAACCAAAGTTTTCAAAACCCAATAAACCAAAGTTCTTCAAACCCATTAAAAACCAAATTTCTTTTTCAAACCCGACAAAACCAAATGTTACCCATAAAAACCAAATTTTTCCAAAAAATCCAAACCCATTAAAAACCAAATTTTGGGCTTTGTAACATAGTTACTTAGCTTTTGAGCCAAATCATGTCTAGATCTTGGTCTACAGTTGGGGAATACAACAAATCCCTTAGAGAACTTGCGTATGGACATACTCCACGTTATGAACCTCCCATAGACCATGATGTCAATAGTTATAGGAATTATTATGGACATTTTCAAAGTCCCGAGCCTCAATACATGAACCCTAATAACTATTCACACATGCATCATTCACCACAACGTGAAAATGAACATTTTGCTAGTGCCTCACTCACACAATCATCATTGATCGATCAATTAGAAGCTCGAATCGCAGCTTTAGAAATGCAATCACATGAGGAATCTGTCACATCTAATTTTCTTAGGCAACCTGAAATCTATGCATGTCCCGCATGTGGTAGTTTAGACCACCCTTTTGAGAATTGTCATATTTTGCATAATTTTAGGCAATCTAGAGAAAATCCAAGGTATGAAATGCCCATAAATTGTGAGAATGGTAGTCATTGGGACCATAATCAATCCTTTGAGGGTTGCGATCAATATTTTTTAAACCCTAATGACCATGCACACGTGTACCATTCACCACAATTTGAACATGAAGAATTTTGTACTCCCATGAATTTAGACTCCACCACATAAGCTTTAAGACTCAGTAAGCAAAACTTTGATAGATCTACATCACGAATTCATGCATATTTAGATCAGATTTTGCTTCACCTACAAAAGGAGGAAATTCATGAGGAAATGTATGTTGTCCCTAATGAAGTGTCTAGTCCCATTCATGTAAATGATGTTGAATATGAACCTAATTTAGAGGAACATGAATCGACTAATGACACCACCACTGTTAATGAGGACCAATATGCATGCTACCATGATGATGATTATGATGATATGTTAGAAGAACATGAAAATATTGTGGAACCTGTTGGTTCAAAAACATATGGCTTCTCGCCCTCGACCTTCATGAATGTTGTTTTTTCTAATACTCATTGTAATTCATATGATTTTGATATTGACATGGGATTCGTACAATTATTCTGCGAAGATGAGCATGACATAGGAATAGTTGAATCTTCTGTAGACACTAATGCTAATATGCATGAAAATATATTTGATGTGTCTTATTCTCTACCTAGGTCACATTGTGATATTTCTCCTGATTTTCCGATGCATGAGAATAAATTTGTTGATGATGTTGATGACTCTGATTGTGATCTTGCCAATTTGTTTGATGATTGTGAGCATGTTGTGACACGTGTAGAAGACTTAGGAGATGTTGATGTGATTAGTAATGATGTGCCTATCGTCCTACATAAGTCACAATCTGTTGGCCTTCCACCCAACCTAGATTTGGTTTGTACCCATATTGTCAAACCGATTTTTCTGAGAGTCCCTAATCTAGGTTTGGAACTGTGTGCTTCCCAAGTCCTTTTGGACTATTTTGCTTCTAAGTATAATACATTTGAGGAACCACAGTTGGAATTAGCATGTGTACCCGTCCCTAGCAAAGTTCATTTCGAGTTAGACCTTGTACATGATGAACCCCCAAAACTGCGAGATTTTGTTTCCAAAATTTTATCCGTTGAAAAATCCAGGTTTGGGGGTAGCTCATTTTGTTTCACAACTTCACTTGCATGCCTATCATATTATTATTGTGTGAAGCTGTTGAAACCTCTACACTTTGTCTTTTGGGTTGATCCTCAACTCTTTAGATTGTTAGTGTATGGTGAATTTTTTGTATATAATCCAGTAGATAAAATTTCTTAAAAACCTTTTTGTTCATTTTGTATATATTTTGCTAATCCAATATGATCTCGGCTGACATATGTTGGATTCTTGCCTTGAATAACGGAGTTCTAATATTGCTTTCGCCGAAATCGGGTATTCTCTTTCCTTTTTCTCTACTCAACATGATCCTCTTCATATGTTGTATTATAATTTTGTTCATATTTTGAAACATTGAGGATAATGTTTAGTTTAGGTTTGGGGGTGAAAAGTAGATACTTTGATAATATTCCATAATTGAAAACAAGAACTCCTTCTTTTTGAAAAAAATGAAAAAATCAAAATTAAAAATTAAAAATTGAAAAAAACATAAAAATGGAGCTCATTTACCTTGAAATGTTGACTCTTGTGCAAATATGTATTTTTATTAGGAGTCTTAGTCTAGATATTTAGGCACCCTGATTCTAGCACAATTCACATAGTGATAAGAAACTTGCACGCGCACGATATACCAATACATGTATAGCCTCATCCTTGAGGTGTTCTATCGGAAGTTTTAGTTGCCAATCACTTTAGAATACTGAACGAAACTTGACTAGCTTGTTCTTTGGTTGGTTGGGATAGAAGGTGGAGGTTACATTAAGAAAGACAACCATCGAATTTAACTGGGTGCATGAAAAAGGGCTACCTCTTGCAAAGTGTCATGTAATCTTTTGTTTCCTTTTGTATATGTATCAAAAGTGTTTCCTTTTCAAAAAAAGAAAAAGAAAAAAAAGAATGAAAAAAATGAAAAAATAAATCAAGTATTTATCAATTCCATCCTCTCTTGTTCCAAAAATAAAAGAGAGTAGTCAATGTAAATAAGAGTCATGTAAATAGTCAATTTGTTGTTTCATTGTAATAAGCAAGGAAGGGTGTATGCCATTGATGTACAACGCGAGTAATTGTGAAATACCTCCAACTCATTCACAATTCTCGTAAAGTCCGGACAGCTAGCTAGATTTCGACCTTGGTTCTTAGCCTGAGAAACTATCTCTTGGTGATTAGTAGTCATAACATCCGATCTTTCTTTACACATGTGTAGATACACTTTACACTCTTATCACATGTCTTTATTTGTTATCAGTGCTAGGATTGTGCCTTGGATAGCTAGATTGACATCTCCATTTTGCTGTGAGCATAAACTGACTTGCACATGTCACATTTGATGGAATCTGAGCTTATATTTTGACCTAGAACTTTGTAGGTACGTTCTAAGCAAACCTTCACGAGACTTCACTCGTCCACTAGGGACACTTAGTGGTTTAAAAGGCTTAGTGCATACGCTAAATGCATTCGAGAGACCAGCGACAGTGGTATAGGTAGGATTTCCTTATTTTTGTTTTACTTGAGGACAAGTAAAATTCAGGTTTGGGGGTATTTGATGAGTGCTAAAAAGTGCATATTTCTATATATTTTTCTTGGCATTTAACTCATCTTTTGTGCATTAATTCTACATTTTATCCCATATTCTGTATTTTCATTGTTTTCAAGAATAAATATTTTTCTTAATTAATTTTGCATTTTTAGGTACTAAATAAAGCCTGGTTAACTCACGGAGCGAAAAGAGCAAAGGAACGGCAAAGACTCTCGCTAGGAGGAAGGGAAGAATGATGTTTGCAAGAGCCGGATCAACGAGAAGTGGGCTTGAAGAGGAAGAATTGTTCTTAAAGAAGATATGGGCTTGGCATACCCAAGGCCCAAAACCCTCACCCAAATCCATTTCCTATATCCATACCCGTTTCCCTTTCTAGCCGTCAGATTGGATCATCTCAGCATCCTACGGTCGCAGCATCGCCGTACATCAAAGTCTGAAACTCCTGTCTAACACTACAGCACCTAACTCCATCTGGAGCCGTCAGCTTCGTTGTATCACTTAATCCAACGGTCGCTCAGAGCCTTCTTCTATCTTGCCGTCCGATTCATTTCATCATCTCATCATCCTACTGCTGAGCTTCGCAAATCATCAAAATGGATGTGCCCGCTCAACACCTAAGCATCAAACCCATCGACCCAAAACAAACACCCACTCTCTTCTTCCCCAAATACACTTCCCCCAAATTTCTCCTCTTCCCCCGACCATGGCAGACACTGCCATGTCTGCTCCGCCGTCTCCATCTCCACCACGACCACAAGGACACCACCACCATCACCTACCTCTTCCCTAGTCGTGTCTGTCTTGTTCTTAGCATTAATTTTTGATGCTACCAAGAAGACAAACATAGCTAGGGTTTCACAGTGGAGAGAAGAAGGAAATTGGAGCAGCGTTCGAGTAAAGGATTAGCAGAGGAGGAGAAGTACAAGCATGGGTCGAGGCTATTTGCATCAGAGAGTGAGTTTAATTTCCAATTTAAAAATTAGGGTTTCCAATTTAGGGTTTCTGAAAATTTGGATATTTTGTAAGCTATAAAAGGGAAGTGATGTGAGATGTAAAAACTGTTCTTGGACTAGCCAAGTTTCCACCCAATTTGGGTTAGCCTAATTTCAATTGTTCTTGCACTGTTAATTGTCCTGTTAAATTTCAGTTTCAACTGTTAGTTGCATTTTCACCCTTAGTTGCATTTGTTGTCATGTTAGTTTTGAGCCCAATCATGTATAGATCTTTTTCTACAGTTGGGGAATACAACAAATCCCTTAGAGAACTTGCGTGTGGACAAACTTCACGTTATGCACCTCCCATAGACCATGATGTCAATAGTCATAGGAATTATTATGGACATTTTCAAAGTCCCGAGCCGCAATACATGAACCCTAATGACTATTCATACATGCATCATTCGCCACAACGTGAAAATGAACATTTTGCTAGTGCCTCACTCACACAATCATCACTGATCGATCAATTAGAAGCTCGAATCGCAGCTTTAGAAATGCAATCACATGAGGAATCTGTCACATCTAATTTTCTTAGGCAACCTAAAATCTATGCATGTCCTGCATGTGGTAGTTTAGACCACCCTGTTGAGAATTGTCATATTTTGCATAATTTTAGGCAATCTAGAGAAAATCCAAGGTATGAAATGCCCATGAATTGTGAGAATGGTAGTCATTGGGACCATAATCAATCCTTTGAGGGTTGCGATCAATATTTTGTAAACCCTAATGACCATGCACACATGTACCATTCACCACAATTTGAACATGAAGAATTTTGTACTCCCATGAATTTAGACTCCACCACAGAAGCTTTAAGACTCAGTAAGCAAAACTTTGATAAATCTACATCACGAATTCATGCATATTTAGATCAGATTTTGCTTCACCTACAAAAGGAGGAAATTCATGAGGAAATGTATGTTGTCCCTAATGAAGTGTCTAGTCCCATTCATGTAAATGATGTTGAATATGAACCTAATTTAGAGGAACATGAATCGACTAATGACACCACCACTGTTAATGAGGACCAATATGCATGCTACCATGATGATGATTATGATGATTATGATGATATGTTAGAAGAACATGAAAATATTGTGGAACCTATTGGTTCAATAACATATGGCTTCTCGCCCTTGACCTTCATGAATGTTGTTTTTTCTAATACTCATTGTAATTCATATGATTTTGATATTGACATGGGATTCGTACAATTATTCTGTGAAGATGAGCATGACATAGGAATAGTTGAATCTTCTGTAGACACTAATGCTAATATGCATGAAAATATATTTGATGTGTCTGATTCTCTACCTAGGTCACATTGTGATATTTCTCCTGATTTTCCGATGCATGAGAATAAATTTGTTGATGATGTTGATGACTCTGATTGTGATCTTGCCAATTTGTTTGATGATTGTGAGCATGTTGTGACACGTGTAGAAGACTTAGGAGATGTTGATGTGATTAGTAATGATGTGCCTATCGTCCTACATAAGTCACAATCTGTTGGCCTTCCACCCAACCTAGATTTGGTTTGTACCCATATTGTCAAACCGATTTTTCTGAGAGTCCCTAATCTAGGTTTGGAACTGTGTGCTTCCCAAGTCCTTTTGGACTATTTTGCTTCTAAGTATAATACATTTGAGGAACCACAGTTGGAATTAGCATGTGTACCCGTCCCTAGCAAAGTTCATTTCGAGTTAGACCTTGTACATGATGAACCCCCAAAACTGCGAGATTTTGTTTCCAAAATTTTATCCGTTGAAAAATCCAGGTTTGGGGGTAGCTCATTTTGTTTCACAGATTCACTTGCATGCCTATCATATTATTATTGTGTGAAGCTGTTGAAACCTCTACACTTTGTCTTTTGGGTTGATCCTCAACTCTTTAGATTGTTAGTGTATGGTGAATTTTTGTATATAATCCAGTAGATAAAATTTCTTAAAAACCTTTTTGTTCCTTTTGTATATATTTTGCTAATCCAATATGATCTCGGCTGACATATGTTGGATTCTTGCCTTGAATAACGGAGTTCTAATATTGCTTTCGCCGAAATCGGGTATTCTCTTTCCTTTTTCTCTACTCAACATGATCCTCTTCATATGTTGTATTATAATTTTTTTCATATTTTGAAACATTGAGGACAATGTTTAGTTTAGGTTTGGGGGTGAAAAGTAGATACTTTGATGATATGCCATAATTGAAAACAAGAACTCCTTCTTTTTGAAAAAAATGAAAAAATCAAAATTAAAAATTAAAAATTGAAAAAAACATAAAAATGGAGCTCATTTACCTTGAAATGTTGACTCTTGTGCAAATATGTATTTTTATTAGGAGTCTTAGTCTAGATATTTAGGCACCCTGATTCTAGCACAATTCACATAGTGATAAGAAACTTGCACGCGCACGATCTACCAATACATGTATAGCCTCATCCTTGAGGTGTTCTATCGGAAGTTTTAGTTGCCAATCACTTTAGAATACTGAACGAAACTTGACTAGCTTGTTCTTTGGTTGGTTGGGATAGAAGGTGGAGGTTACATTAAGAAAGACAACCATCGAATTTAACTGGGTGCATCAAAAAGGGCTACCTCTTGCAAAGTGTCATGTAATTTTTTTGTTTCCTTTTGTATATGTATCAAAAGTGTTTCCTTA